>NC_047110.1:2700489-2830287 GCF_902500255.1 Thalassophryne amazonica
AGAGAGAGAGAGAGAGAGAGAGAGAGAGAGAGACAGAGAGAGAGAGACAGAGAGACAGAGAGGAGAGAGAAAGGAGAGAGAGAGAGATTTGAGATTTAAAACACCTTTATTCACAACAGGTGAAGTACATCATTTACATTGGTGACATGGGCTTCTGTTGTTTTGGGTTTTTTTTTGTCCCCCCCCCCCCCAGGCATCAGAAATGAAGCACAAGCTCCCAGTCCGTACAGATGAAAGAACATCATTCCTACACCACATTGTCCGAAAGGTGTCCATGTTATCAGTCAGAGCATAAAACTGGAATTCCACCCTAATCCGGGCCGCCAAGAGTCCCTTCAGCATAAGCTCAGGGTCCACCGACCCAGATGGCCAGCTTGGCAAGTCCACAAAGCAGGTTAATCAACACATGCAAACCCCTGGAGTGTGCGCGATATTTCGGACAAAAAATAAACAATTCCATAGTGAACGGCAACCCCAACCTGCGAAACCACCTCCCCAGCAACCCAAACAGCCCTCCCAAGCGATTACACTGCGCAAAAACATGGTAAATAGTTTCCCTGAGCGGACAGAATGGACAAACCCCATCCACCCCTGGATCCAGGTGTGCCAGATACCCGTTCGTAGCCAAAAGCCCATGCACAATCCTCCACTGAAGATCCCCTGTACGTTTGTCGACCGGGGGTTTGTACAGGCTACGCCAGCACCCCACAGGAGACACGGCGGCACCAAAAAACCCTGACCACTTCGACGCCGCCAACCCTGCCAACGAGCGTAAGTGTGACACCTTAACGCAGGCAAAGTAGAGTGCCCTTTTACCAATACCCTCAAACTCTCCCAAAACAGGTGACCTGAAAGATAGGAGAGCCCCCTGCTCCTCCTGCCACCCCCCCACCGAGGGCGAGACAGTTAGAGAGGGGAACACGTATTCACTGTTATGTGTCGGACGCAGCCCGGAGAACCGACCAGCGTTTGAAGGACCCAGTATAAAATAAGCAGAGCACGGTACAAAGGATAACAGAGTTTAATGAACATAACAGTGCTGTGAAAAAATATAAAAGTGCGCTGTCTGGCGTGGTGGTTTTGCGGTGCGCTCCCAGCAGCGCCAACGGTCCGGAGCCAGAACCAACCCGGACCCAAGGACCCCGCCGACACCCCCCAGGGGGCCGCGACAAACCGAGTCTGTGAAAGAAGGAATCATTATGTGAGTCCACACTCAACACACAGAGAGAACGCTCACAGGTGCACAAACAGCAAACACTTCCTGGCTTAATTACTAATCAGCTTCCCACCCTGCAGGCATGGAACACCCAGTTCACAAAACTCCACTGCAGAGGAAGCTGATTACACGACCAACATACAGCTCAATATAATAAGGTGTGAGGGACACCACATTTACTGACTGTATAAATGTTAGTCACAAAATCTAACGTACCTCAGGAAGTGTGCTGACGAGCGTGAGACCTCACCCCCTCCTCTTTCACAGACCATGCATCAAACCTGGACGTTCTCTGCATCCACTGATGATGAGATGGCTCCCGAGACGACGATCTCACCCGTCTGGTCACAAGGTCGAGTCTCTGGCAAATACACACTGTGTACTCCAGTCTTAAATGCCACCATGTTCCAATCCATGTAGATGCACCACAGCTGTGAGTCCTGACGAGCCGCAGGTGATCAGCCTCAGGTGATCAGGGTGAGGTCCTGATAAACTCAGCTACACAGCCACTCAGTCCCAAATGCAAGCCACCTGGAAGTAAAAACAAAAGACAGGACAAAAGACAGAAACAAAAAGGCAGCCAGGCCCCCCCAGCCATACAACATTCACTGTCGTCATCCCACTGGTCAGACAGAATACGAGTCTCAGCAAACGCTCTGTGGGGCCCCGGCAGGGAAGCACAGACCTCCTCCACCACCCTAAGCAGCATCCTGGAGGACCGAACTCCCGACGCCTCCCTCAGCCTCCCAACAGACGTGCGCAGCAGATGACCCAGTTTGGTGCACCCCGCCGCCCTCAGGCGGGACCGCAGAGTGGCAGATGACAAAGCAGGAGAACAAACAAAGTCATTGAAGAAGAGGGGTTCCTCAAACAGCCACATCCCTGGTGTACCGACAGCGTCCCTGCACACGGAGAGGACCCGCCATGCTTGGAGAACAGACTGGTAAAAAACTGAGGTACGCATCCCACCGGCGTCCCACTGACGTAGGAGGAACAGATGTTTGTCATATCCCAAAGCAGCCTCCCTTCTCAGCAGGACACGGGCAGTATCCTGCCAGCTCAAACCCGAGCCATACAACAGTCTCTGAGCGGCCCGCAACCTGAAGGCCGACACCCGAGCAGCAATGTCCACCAACCCTTGACCTCCTTCGTGAAGAGGCATATACAGCACGGGAGCCCTGATCCAGCGATGACCCGACCAGAAAAAATCCACCAACATCCGCTGCAGCTGCTCAATAAGGCCGTGTGGTGGAGGGAGAACAGACAGTCTGTGCCACAGCGACGAAGCGGCCAAGTTATTAGCGACCAGAACCCGCCCCTTGTAAGACAACTGGGGCAGCAACCATTGCCATTTGGACAGTCTGGCACACACCTTCTCCACCATGCCCTCCCAATTCTTCTGACAATACCCTTCCGTTCCCAGAAACACACCCAGCACCTTCAACCCCTCCACTCCCCACCGCAAACCATGCGGCAGACAGGGAGCAGCAGCGTCCCGCCACCTCCCCATCAGAACAGCCTCACTCTTCCCCCAATTCACCCTAGCAGCGGTCCCCGTCTCATAAAGCCGTAAACTATCCAATAACTCATCAACATCCGCCTGATTCTTAACAAAAACCGTGATGTCATCTGCATATGCAGAGAGCACCAGAGGAGCACCTTGGTGAAGGCCCGGCAAAACAAGGCCAGACAGCCGGGCCCTGAGGCGACACAAAAGCGGTTCAATGACTATAGAATACAGTTGACCCGAAATGGGGCAGCCCTGTCGTATACCCCGTGTCACGGGGACAGGGCAGGTCAGCCCTCCCCCCACCTTAACCAAAACTGAAGCCCCGTGGTACAGTACCTTAACAAAAGAAATAAACCCGTCACCAAAACCAAACGCCCTCAAAGCAGAGAACAAAAACCCGTGGTGAACCCGATCAAACGCCTTTTCTTGATCCAGTGACACAAACCCACAATCCAAGACCCCCATAGTACACAAATCAAACATATCTCTCATCAAAAAAAGATTGTCCAAAATAGTTCTATCAGGCACACAATAAGACTGATCCTTGTGAATGATCAAATCCAAAACAGTCTTTAACCTGTTCGCCAACACCTTAGAGAAAAGTTTGTAATCTGCACAAAGAAGTGCGACTGGCCTCCAATTCTGCAACGAAGCGAGATCCCCTTTCTTGGGCAAAAGGGACAGAACAGCACAGCAACACGACGTGGGCAGACACCCAGTCGCGATGCTCTCCTGCAACATTTCCAAAATATCCACCCCAAGAACACCCCAGAAATGTCTATAGAAGTCCACCGGAAGGCCATCGATGCCCGGAGCCTTCCCAGGTGCCATCTGGCGTACCGCCACCGTCAGTTCCTCCAGCGTGATGGGGGAGTCCAGGGCCTCTCGCTCCGAGGCCACCAGCTGGGGGAGATCCTGTAGAAGACCAGCCGCACAGGCCTCGTCACAGTCAGCAGCACCGTAAAGAGCCGAATAGAAGTCCCTCGCGTGTCTCCGCATCTCCGCCGAGTCACTCGTCACCCGTCCGTCAGGAAGGCGAAGACAGGTCATCACCTGCTGATGAGCTGTGGTCTTCTCCAGGTTGAAGAAGAAGGAGCTAGGCGCATCCATGTCCCTAATGTTCGCAAAACGTGCCCTCACCATCGCCCCTTTCGCCCTCTCATGCAACAGTGCGCCCAGCGCCGCCTTCTTCCCTTGCAACAGACTATGCCGATCAGGAGCCCCCCCGCGTGCAGATCAGCTTGAATATTCATAATATCCCTCTCCAACGTTGCCATAGCTACCTTAACCTTAGCCGTGGAATAAGAAGCATACTGCTGACACAAGACCCGAACCTGGGTCTTGCCAGCCTCCCACCACTGACACACCGTCCCAAACATCCCCTTCCGTCCCCTCCAAAAATCCCAAAAGTTCTCAATTAACCCACAAAATGCCCTGTCGAGCAAAAGTTTAGTATTGAATTTCCAGTAAGTAGTGACTCGCGCAGTGTGTGAGTGGAACAATTCCATAGTGACAAGATGGTGATCCGAAAACCAACTGGCTGGATACAACTCCTGCACAATCTATTCCGAAACGAGTGTGATATATAAATCCGGTCAAGCCTAGCTGCGGACACCACCCCATCCGAAACCCGAACCCACGTGTACTGTCTGTCTTGAGGATATACAACCCTCCATGTGTCCAATAAACCCACCTCCCGTAAACACCCCGCCAGTGTGGAAGCAGACCGCAAATGCGGCTCCTCACCCACTCGGTCCAGGGACATATCCACCGTACAGTTGAAATCGCCCCCCAGCACCAAACAGTCACCAGGCGCCTGCTGACCCAAGACGGCGCGCACTTGTGTAAACAGTCCCACTCGCTCCGAGCCCTCATTAGTGTGCATAAACATTTAAGAACACCATGGTCAACCCCCCAACCCGAGCCCTGACCAGCAGAACCCGCCCCTGAACTGACCTCAGTAGTAGACAATACAGTAGCATCGAGTCGAGGTGAAAACAAAACCGCCACTCCAGCACTTAAGTTAGAGCCATGACTCTGATACAACGGTCCCCTCCACCACCGAGCCCAGTCCACCTCATTACCAACATCAGAGTGAGTCTCCTGCAGAAACAGCACCTGTAACCCCTGCCGCTCAAACAACTCAGAGACCAACGCCCTCCTCCGACCGTCCCTGCCACCATTCATATTCAAGGAGCCCACCTTCAGATACTGCATGGGGACTGAGTAAAAAAAGAACAAAAAGAAAAACAGATAGAAAAGAGAGAACACCCAGTGAAACACAGTCATACTCTATCTGGTGGATTTACGACCCCTACGACCGCCCCCCCCGCTTGGGCAAGGGGTCCTTCCCCAAGGCCGTAATATATTTCCTGAGTCTATACCGTTTCTTCTCATCCAACAAGTCCACACCAACAAGCCTCCTCAATACCTTAACAGACTTCACAAATTTCTCCGTATCAGGAAAATAATCCGCAACTCTCACTGATTTACCGAATGATTCATCCAGAAAACTGTTAATGTCCTGCAACGTGTACAGATCGCTGCTGTGGAAAACAGAACCAGCGGTAGACATGCTAGAATCCGAATCATAATCCAGGTCATCATCAGTCAGACTTTGACTCAGCAAGGGCTGTGGGTCCCCTAGAGCCGGTACGACCTCTCCAACCATTCCACCCTGTCCAACAGCAACCGAGGACCCAACCGCAGCAGAACCAACAGCGTCGGCCACAGAGGGAGGAACAGAAACTCCAACTACATCACCCACACAACCCTCAGTCACCGCAGCATCAGCCACCCCAGAATGTTCAGTTAGCAACGGCTCAGTAGACATAACAGTATCAGGCACTAAGCTGCCCTGCTGTGGAGGGACAACCTCCACCTGCCCACCGGGCCCCGCCCCTAAAGCAGACGCCGTCGCGGGGACACCTAGTCCCGAGGGCCGCGGGCCCCAGAACTGGGCCCGACACCGACGCCCCGGGAACGTCGCGTTTGTGCGGACACGCGAAGCGTTTATGACCGACATCCCCACATTCAAAACACTTCATGCTACCAGAACTAGCATAAACCATATAAAAAGAGTCCTCATGTTTGACTCTGAAAGAGATTGAACACAATCTGGATATGCTGTTGTCACAAATTCAGAAGTATTGGATTCTGCTTCATTGCCATCGTCATTTTCAGCACAAGCAGCTGAATTAGTTGCTTTAACTGCAGCTTGCTATCTGTTTAAAGGTACGGCTGTAACAATTTATACAGACAGCCAGTACGCTTTCAGCACAGTGCATGTGTTTGCAAAACTGTGGGAAGAGCGTGGAATGGTGACATCATCTGGAAAGCCAGTGACTCATGCCACACTCCTAACTGCACTACTGAAAGCTGTGAAATTGCCTAAACAAATTGCTATATGCAAATGTGCGGCTCACACCAAAGGCTCTGACAGTATTTCAAAAGGAAATGATTTTGCTGACAGAGCAGCAAAAGAGGCAGCAGCGGCTTCTTCTATTTTTGTTGTACAGGAAACCACTCCAGATTTGCATTTAGGTCATACACTGCTTGCTGACATGCAACAGCAGGCAACTGAAAGAGAAAAACAGATGTGGATAAATAAAGGAGCTACGTATGCAAATGATTTGTACGTATGACCACAAAAGAAACCCATATTGCCAAAAAATATGTTTAAATGGGCAGCTATTATGAGCCATGGCGTGACGCATGTCTCATCAGGGGGTATGATATCGCAATTGCAATCTATTTTTTGTCTTTATGGGTTCGATGCATATGCAAAACAGCATTGTAGAGCATGCATGATATGTGCAAAACACAACTCACAAGGCAATTTGAGACCCCAAAGAGGCAAATTTCCAACACCACAATATCCCTTTCAAGTGATTCATATGGATTATATACAGCTGAGTAAACATGAAGGGAAGGAATTTTGTTTAGTCATAATTGATGCCTTCTCAAAATGGGTAGAATTGTTCCCTACAAAACATGCAGATGCACTTACAGTGGCTAAGGCATTATGCAAAGACATCATTCCACGATTTGGAATACCAGAAACAGTCTATTCAGATAATGGAGCGCATTTTGTTAATACAATAGTGCAATACGTAGGAGAAGCGCTACAGGTCAATCTAAAAAATCATTGTGCTTATCATGCACAAAGCGTCGGATTAGTGGAAAGGATGAATGGAACAGTAAAAAACAGACTTAGAAAGACAATGGAGGAAACAGGCAGACCATGGACACATTGTGTAGATTTGGTAAAAATGTATATAAACATAACTAGTACCATGGGGTTGACACCGTATGAAACATTGTTTGGCAGAAAATATCGATTGCCATATTATGGGCAAATTTGGGATGTACCTGAGGAAGCCCAATTTGGCGGATTACATGAGAAAAATGTTAGAAGGACAACGAGGGAGAGTTCCAAACACTGATGATTCCATTTCTCCACAGGAGGACCCTAAAGTGGTACCTGGAGACTGGGTGTGATAAGAAGCATCAAGAGAAAACACTGGCATTCACCTAAATGGGAAGGGCCCCATCAAGTACTACTCACAACACCCACAGCCTTGAAAATTGGGGAAAGAAGTACATGGATTCATTTAACTCACTGTAAGAAAGTCATTTCTGCAGACACAGACAAACAGTAAGAACAGTAGGACAAGACTAGTAATAGTGTGTGAGCTTGGTGTTAAGATCCAGGTTAGACACGAAAGCTAGCAGAAGACATTAAGAAGCCACTGTTCTGAACATAGGTGTGCTGTAGTGTGCAGAAATGGCGAAAGAAAAAAAACAAAAGAACGAGGGTTTCTGGACCCATGGACAGTCCTTGTTATGCTACTTTTCTTTTTGGATTGGGCTTATTATTAAAAGCCATAAGCACGGGACATGATAATAAGGATCACCTCCACAGATTGCAGAGACCAAAAGAAGTAACGAAGACCCCAGTCCGATAATAAATGCCACAGTACATAGCTGTGATAGGAACAATGCGTACCGATTTGGTATACAAGCCTGCATTCCTAGAAAAGCTTCTGTGGTCATCTCTGTACCATATAGTGCTCTTACCCATGGAATATGGGATGGTGGGGATGGTGACAGAGGGACTAATTACGGAAATAGTTTCTCATGGTATATGACCAATGATCAACAAGATAAGAGATCGGAAACGTTGGTAGCCGATGAATGGAGTAGATGGACACCAAGATGGGCACAAACCGAGTGGGCTAAGTACCAGAGTCAAATTCTCAAAATGTATCAAACAGACGATAAGCTGTCTATAGTGGTGAATACCACAGAAAAAGGAACCATATTCCCACCTGATATAGAGGGAGACTGTTGGTTGTTCCTCCTTTGGGTATACAAACCAGGAAAAGATCCGTATTTCCATTTTTTCCTCTGTGAAACAGATAGAGTACAGCAACCAATATTGACCGAATTAAGTACGTCAAAGGGGGTGTCCATACAAGCAAAGGGGGTGCCCATACAAGCAAAGGGGATGTCCGTACAAGGCACAAAAGACATGAAGGCAGATGACTGGTTCCTAGTAACTACAGGAATTAGTGGACAAAATAAACAATTGGCTTTTAATGGCAGAACAAGCAGGACTAGCAGCAAAGAAGGACTGTGTTGTATGTATGGGACCCAGACCTATATTACAGGTAATACCGGCAGCATTACCCAAAGACTGTCTGCTGACTGTTATGACACAGACATACATTGCAGCAAACAACAATTGTTCTAAGTGGGACAAGATCTATCCATTGACCAAATTGACTAAGATCAAACCTTTATTTTCAAGCAAAGTTGGGCAGGCTAACCATACATGTGTACACTTGACAGGGACAAGTAAGACTTTGGGTAGCTTAAGCCACACTGCCTGGTGTAAGAATGTGGTCCGTAGTACTCCCACATTCAAACCTGTCGGGAGGAGTGACGTATGGTGGTGGTGTGGTGATAACAGAATCTTTGACAGACTGCCACGAAATGTGTCAGGTTATTGTGCATTAATATCATTATTGTTACCAGTTAAAGCCATACCCATGACCCCTGAAGACGTTACGACATATGCAGCCTCTCTTATTCCTGAAGATTGGCAGAAAGGCATAGCCAGACATAGAGTAAAAAGAGAGTGGAAAGGAGTAGGAAATCCAACATATATTGACGCAATAGGAGTCCCCAGAGGAGTGCCCGACGAGTATAAATTGATTGATCAAATAGCAGCTGGATTCAAATCTTCCATCTGTTGGTGGTGTTCAATTAATAAAACGAGGACAGAATAAACTACATCCACTACAATGTACAGAAATTAGGGAAATTGGACTGAGGAAGGATTTAAGGCTGTCCATTCACAGTTAGAAGCCACGTCCCTTATGGCCTTCCAGAATCGTATTGCTCTGGATATGTTGTTGGCGGAGAAAGGAGGTGTTTGTGCCATGTTCGGAGAACAATGCTGCACATTCATTCCCAACAACACGGCTGCAGGACGGCAGTCTCACTCAGCCATTGACGGGCTGAGGATGTGAACAGGAAGATGAAAGAGCACAGTGGAGTAAACACCGAAGGCTGGGATTGGTGGCTGGAAGGGATGGGAAGATGGAGGTCTTTGATTTCTTCACTATTAGTGTCTATAGCAGTATTTGCTGCAATTCTAACATTGTGTGGATGTTGTTGTATTCCATGTCTCCGAGGCCTTGTAAATAGAATGATAACCACAGCAATAAGTCCAGGACCAGGAGGGGGACCAGCATCATATCCACTCCTGGGGCAAGACGACACCGAGGAGGACGATGACTCCCATGACCTGTACCCAGACCAATGGAAGTATGATGACCCAGACACCGATGATGGTGACAATGATGACATCACCTCTGGGGTGTAAGCCTATAGAACATACCATGATGAACCTCTTAGTGAAAATCTCAAAAGAAGTGCTAAGCTAGGTGATAACTACTACTGTATGTTTAACAGGTGATAAACAGGAGGGGAATGTTAAAGATTTTGTATATATGTTATCACTGTTAAACATTTGTACCTTGTCTTCTTTCTCATGAGAACGGTGCTGTGCTGTTTTGCACCTAACCCTGAGACTGTATGTGTTATTCAACCTTGTTTTAGCATGCTGGGTCAATCTGAACTGGGAATGAAGAGCTGGATGTACTATTATATTATACAACTTGTTTTTGTAGCCGCTAACGACTGGGAGTGAAGCATGACGGGGTCAGTCATGCACTGGGAGTAATAGCCCTGAAGGTTGTTTTTGACTGTTGTGATGTGATGCTTAGTGTGAAGACCAGGACACTCCAGGCAGATGCACAACAGCTGATAACTGCAACAGACGAACGATGATGTGCTGACCTTCGACGATAAGAGTAAAAGAAAGAAACTGTTTTTCCTTACAGCTGCGCTTATTGAACGTATGTGTTTATGTTACGGGAAGAAACTTGTCTCGCGTTGTCCCCGGCCCCCCCCCCCCCCCCCCCCCCTTAGGACAAGTTTTATGATGTAATGAGGGCATCTCTAATAAAAGAGCAGGAGCACAGGCCAGACTTTAGTGTAGCCTTGGTGTACAGCCTGACTGCACTCGCGCGTCATAAATTTGACTTTCTGTCTCACTGGTGTTTCTTGACTCTGTTTGTCTTATCAAGGTTTTAAGAATGTTTGGAGGAGAAAATACCCAACAGACATGTCCAGAGTCTGAGTCGAACAGTCAGGAACATAAACACCTGGCGATGGAAGGGACAACACATGGCGAAGTTTCTCGATCTTACAGCCCAACCCGATGTCTTAAACCCGCTAGCAATTTACCAAACCTCTGCAGCTCCTGACTCAGAGCCTCATTCGAAACAAACGGCGGCACCTCCGGAAATAATGATCTTGGTAGACGGAGCGTAAAGTGGAGAGGCCTGCAAGTAAGAATCATTTAGATAAACCCCACTCTCCACTAACTGAGCAGAGAAACGTTCCTCCGATGAAAAAACCACCACGGCTCTGTTCATTCTGGAAGCAAACAAAAGAACATCCTCCACCGACACAGCCGGGTCCGGAACCACCCTCACCCCGTGACGGAGCGAGGGGGCCGGCGGCGGCCCCGCCGCCATCCGCACCAAGACCCGCCGCAAAAAAGTACACAAACACCCACAAATCAATCAAAACAATAAACAACCAACAAACAAACCGAAAAGCAACAAACGCCAAAAAGGAAGGAAAAAACGCCACCTCACCTGAGCTGCGTCACACTCACGCCCGCACCCTCCACTCACGCTCAGACTCCCAGCATGCACCAGTCCTTTCTCTCTCTCTCTCTCTGTCTGCCTCTGTCTCTCTCTTTCTCTCTCTCTCTCTCTCTCTCTCTGTCTCTCCCCTCTCTCTGTCTCTCTGTCTGTCTCTCTCTCTGTCTCTCTCTCTGTCTCTCTGTCTGCCTCTGTCTCTCTGTCTCTCTTCTCTCTCTCTCTCTCTGTCTCTCTCTCTCTCTCTCTGTCTCTCTCTGTCTCTCTCTGTCTCTGTCCTGTCAGTTGTCTGTCCTCCTCGTGTGTCATGTGTTTGTCTTATATCACAAGACGTGTTGTAGTCAGAACAGCACATATTTCCACAGAGTCGCTGATGAATGAGTGTGTGCATGAATCAGTCTGAGACTAATCCTGTCAAACGCTCCAAATGAAATCCACTCAGAGATACTTTTAGAAGATACGGCACATCTGGAACGGATTCACAGCACTTCACTTTTTCCACAATTGTGTATATTTCAGCCTTATTCCAAAATGGATAAGATTCATTGTTTACCTCAAATTCTACACACAATACCCCCAAATTATTAAAAATAAAATAAAAAACGAATGAATCACGTGTCCATAAGGATTCACATCCTTTGCTCCATACTTTGTTGATGCAACTTTGGCAACAATTCCCAGCCTCAAGTCTTCTTGAAATGATTCCACAGCTTGGTGCATCTATCTTTGTACAGTTGGTTCATTCCTCTTTGCAGCACCTCTCAAGCTCATCAGGTTGGATGGGAGTGTCGGTGCACAGACATTTTCAGATCTCTCCAGAGATGTTCAGTCAGATTCAGGTCTGGACTCTGGCTGGACCACTCAAGGACATTCACAGAGTTGTCCTGAAGACACTCCTTGATATCTTGGCTGTGTGTTTAGGGTCATTGTCCTACTGAAAGATGACCCATCGCCCCAGTCTCAGGTCCAGAGCACTCTGGAGCAGGTTTTCATCCACGATGTCTCTGTACATTGCTGCATCATCTTTCCCTCAATCCTGACGAGTCCCCCAGTTCCTGCTGCTGAAAAACATCCCACAGCATGATGCTGCCACCACCATGCTTCACTGTAGGGATGGTACCTGGTTTCCTCCAAACATGACACCGAAGACTTCAATTTTTGTCTCATCAGACCAGAGAATTTTGTTTCTCCTGGTCTGAGAGTCCTTCAGGTGCCTTTTGACAACTCCAGGTGGGCTGCCCTGTGTCTTTCTCTAAGGAGTGTTTCCGTCTGGGCCACTCTACCATACAGAACTGATTGGTGGATTGCTGCAAAGATGGTTGTCCTTCTGGAAGGTTCTCCTCTCTCCACAGAGGAATGCTGGAGCTCTGACAGAGTGACCATCGGGTTCTTGATCACCTCCCTGACTAAGGTTCTTCTCCGCCAATCACTCAGTTTAGATGGCGCGACCAGCTCTAGGAAGAGTCCTGGTGGATCTGGACTTCTTCCATTTACAGATGATGGAGGCCACTGTGCTCATTGGGACCTTCAAGGCAACAGAAATGTTTCTGTACTCTCCCCAGATTTGTGCTCCAGACAATCCTGCCTCCTGAGGTCTTCAGACAATTCCTTTGACTTCATGTTTTGGTTTGTGCTCTGACTGTCAACACGACGTGGGCAGGACACCCAGTCGCGATGCTCTCCTGCAACATTTCCAAATATCCACCCCAAGAACACCCCAGAAATGTCTATAGAAGTCCACCGGAAGGCCGTCGATGCCCGGAGCCTTCCCAGCTGCCATCTGGCGTACCGCCACCGTCAGATCCTCCAGCGTGATGGGGGAGTCCAGGGCCTCTCGCTCCGAGGCAACCAGCTGGGGGAGATCCTGTAGAAGACCAGACCGCACAGCCTCGTCACAGTCAGCAGCACCGTAAAGAGCGAATAGAAGTCCCTCGCGTGTCTCCGCATCTCCGCCGAGTCACTCGTCACCCGTCCATCAGGAAGGCGAAGACAGGTCATCACCTGCTGATGAGCTGTGGTCTTCTCCAGGTTGAAGAAGAAGGAGCTAGGCGCATCCATGTCCCTAATGTTCGCAAAACGTGCCCTCACCATCGCCCCTTTCGCCCTCTCATGCAACAGTGCGCCCAGCGCCGCCTTCTTCCCTTGCAACAGACTATGCCGATCAGGAGCCCCCCCGCGTGCAGATCAGCTTGAATATTCATAATATCCCTCTCCATCGTTGCCATAGCTACCTTAACCTTAGCCGTGGAATAGAAGCATACTGCTGACACAAGACCCGAACCTGGGTCTTGCCAGCCTCCCACCACTGACACACCGTCCCAAACATCCCCTTCCGTCCCCTTCAAAAATCCCAAAAGTTCTCAATTAACCCACAAAATGCCCTGTCGAGCAAAAGTTTAGTATTGAATTTCCAGTAAGTAGTGACTCGCGCAGTGTGTGAGTGGAACAATTCCATAGTGACAAGATGGTGATCCAAAAAACCAACCGGCTGGATACAACTCCTGCACAATCTATTCCGAAACAAGTGTGATATATAAATCCGGTCAAGCCTAGCTGCGGACACCACTCCATCCGAAACCCGAACCCACGTGTACTGTCTGTCTTGAGGATATACAACCCTCCATGTGTCCAATAAACCCACCTCCCGTAAACACCCCGCCAGTGTGGAAGCCGACCGCAAATGCGGCTCCTCACCCACTCGGTCCAGGGACATATCCACCATACAGTTGAAATCGCCCCCCAGCACCAAACAATCACCAGGCGCCTGCTGGACCCAAGACGGCGCGCACTTGTTGTAAAACAGCTCCACCGCTCCGAGCCCTCATAGTGTGCATAAACATTTAAGAACACCCATGGTCAACCCCCCAACCCGAGCCCTGACCAGCAGAACCCGCCCCTGAATGACCTCAGTAGTAGACAATACAGTAGCATGAGTCGAGGTGAAAACAAAACCGCCACTCCAGCACTAAAGTTAGAGCCATGACTCTGATACAACGGTCCCCTCCACCACCGAGCCCAGTCCACCTCATTACCAACATCAGAGTGAGTCTCCTGCAGAAACAGCACCTGTAACCCCTGCCGCTCAAACAACTCAGAGACCAACGCCCCTCCTCCGACCGTCCCTGCCACCATTCATATCAAGGAGCCCACCTTCAGATACTGCATGGGGACTGAGTAAAAAAAGAACAAAAAGAAAAACCAGATAGAAAAGAGAGAACACCCAGTGAAACACAGTCATACTCTATCTGGTGGATTACGACCCCTACGACCGCCCCCCCCCGCTTGGGCAAGGGGTCCTTCCCAAGGCCGTAATATATTCCTGAGTCTATACCGTTTCTTCTCATCAACAAGTCCACACCAACAAGCCTCCTCAATACCTTAACAGACTTCACAAATTTCTCCGTATCAGGAAATAATCCGCAACTCTCACCTGATTTACCGAATGATTCATCCAGGAAAACTGTTAATGTCCTGCAACGTGTACAGATCGCGCTGTGGAAAACAGAACCAGCGGTAGACATGACTAGAATCCGAATCATAATCCAGGTCATCATCAGTCAGACTTTGACTCAGCAAGGGCTGTGGGTCCCCTAGAGCCGGTACGACCTCTCCAACCATTCCACCCTGTCCACAGCAACCGGGACCCAACCGCAGCAGAACCAACAGCGTCCGGCCACAGAGGGAGGAACAGAAACTCCAACTACCTCACCCACACAACCCTCATGTCACCGCAGCATCAGCCACCCCAGAATGTTCAGTTAGCAACGGCTCAGTAGACATAACAGTATCAGGCACTAAGCTGCCCTGCTGTGGAGGGACAACCTCCAGCTGCCCACCGGGCCCCGCCCCTAAAGCAGACGCACGTCGCGGGCGGGACCCTAGGTCCCGAGGCCGCGGGCCCCAGAACTGGGCCCGACACCGACGCCCCCGGGGAAACGTCGCGTTTGTGCGGACACGCGAAGCGTTTATGACCGGACATCCCCCACATTCAAAACACTTCATGCTACCAGAACTAGCATAAACCATATAAAAAGAGTTCCTCATGTTTGACTCGAAAGAGATTGAACACAATCTGGATATGCTGTTGTCACAAATTCAGAAGTATTGGATTCTGCTTCATTGCCATCGTCATTTTCAGCACAAGCAGCTGACTTAGTGCTTTAAACTGCAGCTTGGCTATCTGTTTAAATGTACGGCTGTACAATTTATACAGACAGCCAGTACGCTTTCAGCACAGTGCATGTGTTTTGCAAAACTGTGGGAAGAGCGTGGAATGGTGACATCATCTGGAAAGCCAGTGACTCATGCCACACTCCTAACTGCACTACTGAAAGCTGTGAAATTGCCTAAACACATTGCTATATGCAAATGTGCGGCTCACACCAAAGGCTCTGACAGTATTTCAAAAGGAATGATTTTGCTGACAGAGCAGCAAAAGAGGCAGCAGCGGCTTCTTCTATTTTTGTTGTACAGGAAACCACTCCAGATTTGCATTTAGGTCATACACTGCTTGCTGACATGCAACAGCAGGCAACTGAAAGAGAAAAACAGATGTGGATAAATAAAGGAGCTACGTATGCAAATGATTTGTACGTATGACCACAAAAGAAACCCATATTGCCAAAAAATATGTTTAAATGGGCAGCTATTATGAGCCATGGCGTGACGCATGTCTCATCAGGGGGTATGATATCGCAATTGCAATCTATTTTTTGTCTTTATGGGTTCGATGCATATGCAAAACAGCATTGTAGAGCATGCATGATATGTGCAAAACACAACTCACAAGGCAATTTGAGACCCCAAAGAGGCAAATTTCCAACACCACAATATCCCTTTTCAAGTGATTCATATGGATTATATACAGCTGAGTAAACATGAAGGGAAGGAATTTTGTTTAGTCATAATTGATGCCTTCTCAAAATGGGTAGAATTGTTCCCTACAAAACATGCAGATGCACTTACAGTGGCTAAGGCATTATGCAAAGACATCATTCCACGATTTGGAATACCAGAAACAGTCTATTCAGATAATGGAGCGCATTTTGTTAATACAATAGTGCAATACGTAGGAGAAGCGCTACAGGTCAATCTAAAAAATCATTGTGCTTATCATGCACAAAGCGTCGGATTAGTGGAAAGGATGAATGGAACAGTAAAAAACAGACTTAGAAAGACAATGGAGGAAACAGGCAGACCATGGACACATTGTGTAGATTTGGTAAAAATGTATATAAACATAACTAGTACCATGGGGTTGACACCGTATGAAACATTGTTTGGCAGAAAATATCGATTGCCATATTATGGGCAAATTTGGGATGTACCTGAGGAAGCCAATTTGGCGGATTACATGAGAAAAATGTTAGAAGGACAACGAGGGAGAGTTCCAAACACTGATGATTCCATTTCTCCACAGGAGGACCCTAAAGTGGTACCTGGAGACTGGGTGTTGATAAGAAGCATCAAGAGAAACACTGGCATTCACCTAAATGGGAGGGCCCCATCAAGTACTACTCACAACACCCACAGCCTTGAAAATTGGGGAAAGAAGTACATGGATTCATTTAACTCACTGTAAGAAAGTCATTTCTGCAGACACAGACAAACAGTAAGAACAGTAGGACAAGACTAGTAATAGTGTGTGAGCTTGGTGTTAAGATCCAGGTTAGACACGAAAGCTAGCAGAAGACATTAAGAAGCCACTGTTCTGAACATAGGTGTGCTGTAGTGTGCAGAAATGGCGAAAGAAAAAAACAAAAGAACGAGGGTTTCTGGACCCCATGGACAGTCCTTGTTATGCTACTTTTCTTTTTTGGATTGGGCTTATTATTAAAAGCCATAAGCACGGGACATGATAATAGGATCACCTCCACAGATTGCAGAGACCAAAAGAAGTAACGAAGACCCCAGTCCGATAATAAATGCCACAGTACATAGCTGTGATAGGAACAATGCGTACCGATTTGGTATACAAGCCTGCATTCCTAGAAAAGCTTCTGTGGTCATCTCTGTACCATATAGTGCTCTTACCCATGGAATATGGGATGGTGGGGATGGTGACAGAGGGACTAATTACGGAAATAGTTTCTCATGGTATATGACCAATGATCAACAAGATAAGAGATGGGAAACGTTGGTAGCCGATGAATGGAGTAGATGGACACCAAGATGGGCACAAACCGAGTGGGCTAAGTACCAGAGTCAAATTCTCAAAATGTATCAAACAGACGATAAGCTGTCTATAGTGGTGAATACCACAGAAAAAGGACCATATTCCCACCTGATATAGAGGGAGACTGTTGGTTGTTCCTCCTTTGGGTATACAAACCAGGAAAAGATCCGTATTTCCATTTTTTCCTCTGTGAAACAGATAGAGTACAGCAACCAATATTGACCGAATTAAGTACGTCAAAGGGGGTGTCCATACAAGCAAAGGGGGTGCCCATACAAGCAAAGGGGATGTCCGTACAAGGCACAAAGACATGAAGGCAGATGACTGGTTCCTAGTAACTACAGGAATTAGTGGACAAAATAACAATTGGCTTTTAATGGCAGAACAAGCAGGACTAGCAGCAAAGAAGGACTGTGTTGTATGTATGGGACCCAGACCTATATTACAGGTAATACCGGCAGCATTACCCAAAGACTGTCTGCTGACTGTTATGACACAGACATACATTGCAGCAAACAACAATTGTTCTAAGTGGGACAAGATCTATCCATTGACCAAATTGACTAAGATCAAACCTTTACTTTCAAGCAAAGTTGGGCAGGCTACCATACATGTGTACACTTGACAGGGACAAGTAAGACTTTGGGTAGCTTAAGCCACACTGCCTGGTGTAAGAATGTGGTCCGTAGTACTCCCACATTCAAACTGTCGGGAGGAGTGACGTATGGTGGTGGTGTGGTGATAACAGAATCTTTGACAGACTGCCACGAAATGTGTCAGGTTATTGTGCATTAATATCATTATTGTTACCAGTTAAAGCCATACCCATGACCCCTGAAGACGTTACGACATATGCAGCCTCTCTTATTCCTGAAGATTGGCAGAAAGGCATAGCCAGACATAGAGTAAAAAGAGAGTGGAAAGGAGTAGGAAATCCAACATATATTGACGCAATAGGAGTCCCCAGAGGAGTGCCCGACGAGTATAAATTGATTGATCAAATAGCAGCTGGATTCGAATCTTCCATCTGTTGGTGGTGTTCAATTAATAAAAACGAGGACAGAATAAACTACATCCACTACAATGTACAGAAATTAGGAAATTGGACTGAGGAAGGATTTAAGGCTGTCCATTCACAGTTAGAAGCCACGTCCCTTATGGCCTTCCAGAATCGTATTGCTCTGGATATGTTGTTGGCGGAGGAAAGGAGGTGTTTGTGCCATGTTCGGAGAACAATGCTGCACATTCATTCCCAACAACACGGCTGCAGACGGCAGTCTCACTCAAGCCATTGACGGGCTGAGGATGTTGAACAGGAAGATGAAAGAGCACAGTGGAGTAAACACCGAAGGCTGGGATTGGTGGCTGGAAGGGATGGGAAGATGGAGGTCTTTGATTTCTTCACTATTAGTGTCTATAGCAGTATTTGCTGCAATTCTAACATTGTGTGGATGTTGTTGTATTCCATGTCTCCGAGGCCTTGTAAATAGAATGATAACCACAGCAATAAGTCCAGGACCAGGAGGGGGACCAGCATCATATCCACTCCTGGGGCAAGACGACACCGAGGAGGACGATGACTCCCATGACCTGTACCCAGACCAATGGAAGTATGATGACCCAGACACCGATGATGGTGACAATGATGACATCACCTCTGGGGTGTAAGCCTATAGAACATACCATGATGAACCTCTTAGTGAAAATCTCAAAAAGAAGTGCTAAGCTAGGTGATAACTACTACTGTATGTTTAACAGGTGATAAACAGGAGGGGAATGTTAAAGATTTTGTATATATGTTATCACTGTTAAACATTTGTACCTTGTCTTCTTTCTCATGAGAACGGTGCTGTGCTGTTTTGCACCTAACCCTGAGACTGTATGTGTTATTCAACCTTGTTTTAGCATGCTGGGGTCAATCTGAACTGGGAATGAAGAGCTGGATGTACTTATTATTATTATACAACTTGTTTTTGTAGCCGCTAACGACTGGGAGTGAAGCATGACGGGGTCAGTCATGAACTGGGAGTAATAGACCTGAAGGTTGTTTTGACTGTTGTGATGTGATGCTTAGTGTGAAGACCAGGACACTCCAGGCAGATGCACAACAGCTGATAACTGCAACAGACGAACGAGATGTGCTGACCTTCGACGATAAGAGTAAAAGAAAGAAACTGTTTTTCCTTACAGCTGCGCTTATTGACGTATGTGTTTATGTTACGGGAAGAAACTTGTCTCGCGTTGTCCCCGCCCCCCCCCCCCCCCCCCCCCCCCCCCCCTTAGGACAAGTTTTATGATGTAATGAGGGCATCTCTAATAAAAAGAGCAGGAGCACAGGCCAGACTTTAGTGTAGCCTTGGTGTACAGCCTGACTGCACTCCGCGCGTCATAAATTTGACTTTCTGTCTCACTGGTGTTTCTTGACTCTGTTTGTCTTATCAAGGTTTTAAGAATGTTTGGAGGAGAAAATACCCAACAGACATGTCCAGAGTCTGAGTCGAACAGTTCAGGAACATAACACCTGGCGATGGAAGGACAACACATGGCGAAGTTTCTCGATCTTACAGCCCAACCCGATCGTCTTAAACCCGCTAGCAAATTTACCAAACCTCTGCAGCTCCTGACTCAGAGCCTCATTCGAAACAAACGGCGGCACACCGGAAATAATGATCTTGGTAGACGGAGCGTAAAGCGGAGAGGCCTGCAAGTAAGAGTCATTTAGATAAACCCCACTCTCCACTAACTGAGCAGAGAAACGTTCCTCCGACAAAAAAACCACCACGGCTCTGTTCATTCTGGAAGCAAACATTAAGTTTTCATGGCCGACCTGCTCACCCACCGCCAAAAGAACATCCTCCACCGACACAGCCGGGTCCGGAACCACCCTCACCCCGTGACGGAGCGAGAGGCCGGCGGCGGCCCCGCCGCCATCCGCACCAAGACCCGCCGCAAAAAAGTACACAAACACCCACAAATCAATCAAAACAATAAACAACCAACAAACAAACTCCCGAAAAGGAAGGAAAAAACGCCACCTCACCTGAGCTGCGTCACACTCACGCCCGCACCCTCCACTCACGCTCAGACTCCCAGCATGCACCAGTCCTTTCTCTCTCTCTCTCTCTGTCTGCCTCTGTCTCTCTCTTTCTCTCTCTCTCTCTCTCTCTCTCTCTGTCTCTCCCCTCTCTCTGTCTCTCTGTCTGTCTCTCTCTCTGTCTCTCTCTCTCTGTCTCTCTGTCTGCCTCTGTCTCTCTGTCTCTCTTTCTCTCTCTCTCTCTCTGGTCTCTCTCTCTCTCTCTCTGTCTCTCTCTGTCTCTCTCTGTCTCTGTCCTGTCAGTTGTCTGTCCTCCTCGTGTGTCATGTGTTTGTCTTATATCACAAAGACGTGTTGTAGTCAGAACCAGCACATATTTCCACAGAGTCGCTGATGAATGAGTGTGTGCATGATCAGTCTGAGACTAATCCTGTCAAACGCTCCAAATGAAATCCACTCAGAGCTACTTTTAGAAGATACGGCACATCTGGAACGGATTCACAGCACTTCACTTTTTCCACAATTGTTATATTTCAGCCTTATTCCAAAATGGATAAGATTCATTGTTTACCTCAAAATTCTACACACAATACCCCAAATTTATTAAAAATAAAATAAAAAACGAATGAATCACGTGTCCATAAGGATTCACATCCTTTGCTCCATACTTTGTTGATGCAACTTTGGCAACAATTCCAGCCTCAAGTCTTCTTGAATATGATTCCACAAGCTTGGTGCATCTATCTTTGTACAGTTTGGTTCATTCCTCTTTGCAGCACCTCTCAAGCTCCATCAGGTTGGATGGGGAGTGTCGGTGCACAGACATTTTCAGATCTCTCCAGAGATGTTCAGTCAGATTCAGGTCTGGACTCTGGCTGGACCACTCAAGGACATTCACAGAGTTGTCCTGAAGACACTCCTTTGATATCTTGGCTGTGTGTTTAGGGTCATTGTCCTACTGAAAGATGACCCATCGCCCCAGTCTCAGGTCCAGAGCACTCTGGAGCAGGTTTTCATCCACGATGTCTCTGTACATTGCTGCATTCATCTTTCCCTCAATCCTGACTAGTCTCCCAGTTCCTGCTGCTGAAAAACATCCCCACAGCATGATGCTGCCACCACCATGCTTCACTGTAGGGATGGTACCTGGTTTCCTCCAAACATGACACCGAAGACTTCAATTTTTGTCTCATCAGACCAGAGAATTTTGTTTCTCCTGGTCTGAGAGTCCTTCAGGTGCCTTTTGACAAACTCCAGGTGGGCTGCCCTGTGTCTTTTCCTAAGGAGTGGTTTCCGTCTGGCCACTCTACCATACAGAACTGATTGGTGGATTGCTGCAAAGATGGTTGTCCTTCTGGAAGGTTCTCCTCTCTCCACAGAGGAATGCTGGAGCTCTGACAGAGTGACCATCGGGTTCTTGATCACCTCCCTGACTAAGGTTCTTCTCCGCCAATCACTCAGTTTAGATGGGCGACCAGCTCTAGGAAGAGTCCTGGTGGATCTGGACTTCTTCCATTTACAGATGATGGAGGCCACTGTGCTCATTGGGACCTTCAAGGCAACAGAAATGTTTCTGTACTCTTCCCCAGATTTGTGCCTCCAGACAATCCTGCCTCTGAGGTCTTCAGACAATTCCTTTGACTTCATGTTTGGTTTGTGCTCTGACTGTCAACACGACGTGGGCAGACACCCAGTCGCGATGCTCTCCTGCAACATTTCCAAAATATCCACCCCAAGAACACCCCAGAAATGTCTATAGAAGTCCACCGGAAGGCCATCGATGCCCGGAGCCTTCCCAGGTGCCATCTGGCGTACCGCCACCGTCAGTTCCTCCAGCGTGATGGGGGAGTCCAGGGCCTCTCGCTCCGAGGCCACCAGCTGGGGGAGATCCTGTAGAAGACCAGCCGCACAGGCCTCGTCACAGTCAGCAGCACCGTAAAGAGCGAATAGAAGTCCCTCGCGTGTCTCCGCATCTCCGCCGAGTCACTCGTCACCCGTCCGTCAGGAAGGCGAAGACAGGTCATCACCTGCTGATGAGCTGTGGTCTTCTCCAGGTTGAAGAAGAAGGAGCTAGGCGCATCCATGTCCCTAATGTTCGCAAAACGTGCCCTCACCATCGCCCCTTTCGCCCTCTCATGTAACAGTGCGCCCAGCGCCGCCTTCTTCCCTTGCAACAGACTATGCCGATCAGGAGCCCCCCCGCGTGCAGATCAGCTTGAATATTCATAATATCCCTCTCCATCGTTGCCATAGCTACCTTAACCTTAGCCGTGGAATAAGAAGCATACTGCTGACACAAGACCCGAACCTGGGTCTTGCCAGCCTCCCACCACTGACACACCGTCCCAAACATCCCCTTCCGTCCCCTTCAAAAATCCCAAAAGTTCTCAATTAACCCACAAAATGCCCTGTCGAGCAAAAGTTTAGTATTGAATTTCCAGTAAGTAGTGACTCGCGCAGTGTGTGAGTGGAACAATTCCATAGTGACAAGATGGTGATCCAAAAAACCAACCGGCTGGATACAACTCCTGCACAATCTATTCCGAAACAAGTGTGATATATAAATCCGGTCAAGCCTAGCTGCGGACACCACTCCATCCGAAACCCGAACCCACGTGTACTGTCTGTCTTGAGGATATACAACCCTCCATGTGTCCAATAAACCCACCTCCCGTAAACACCCCGCCAGTGTGGAAGCCGACCGCAAATGCGGCTCCTCACCCACTCGGTCCAGGGACATATCCACCATACAGTTGAAATCGCCCCCCAGCACCAAACAATCACCAGGCGCCTGCTGACCCAAGACGGCGCGCACTTGTGTAAACAGTCCCACTCGCTCCGAGCCCTCATAGTGTGCATAAACATTTAAGAACACCATGGTCAACCCCCCAACCCGAGCCCTGACCAGCAGAACCCGCCCCTGAATGACCTCAGTAGTAGACAATACAGTAGCATTGAGTCGAGGTGAAAACAAAACCGCCACTCCAGCACTAAAGTTAGAGCCATGACTCTGATACAACGGTCCCCTCCACCACCGAGCCCAGTCCACCTCATTACCAACATCAGAGTGAGTCTCCTGCAGAAACAGCACCTGTAACCCCTGCCGCTCAAACAACTCAGAGACCAACGCCCTCCTCCGACCGTCCCTGCCACCATTCATATTCAAGGAGCCCACCTTCAGATACTGCATGGGGACTGAGTAAAAAAAGAACAAAAAGAAAAACAGATAGAAAAGAGAGAACACCCAGTGAAACACAGTCATACTCTATCTGGTGGATTTACGACCCCTACGACCGCCCCCCCCGCTTGGGCAAGGGGTCCTTCCCCAAGGCCGTAATATATTTCCTGAGTCTATACCGTTTCTTCTCATCCAACAAGTCCACACCAACAAGCCTCCTCAATACCTTAACAGACTTCACAAATTTCTCCGTATCAGGAAAATAATCCGCAACTCTCACTGATTTACCGAATGATTCATCCAGAAAACTGTTAATGTCCTGCAACGTGTACAGATCGCTGCTGTGGAAAACAGAACCAGCGGTAGACATGCTAGAATCCGAATCATAATCCAGGTCATCATCAGTCAGACTTTGACTCAGCAAGGGCTGTGGGTCCCCTAGAGCCGGTACGACCTCTCCAACCATTCCACCCTGTCCAACAGCAACCGAGGACCCAACCGCAGCAGAACCAACAGCGTCGGCCACAGAGGGAGGAACAGAAACTCCAACTACATCACCCACACAACCCTCAGTCACCGCAGCATCAGCCACCCCAGAATGTTCAGTTAGCAACGGCTCAGTAGACATAACAGTATCAGGCACTAAGCTGCCCTGCTGTGGAGGGACAACCTCCAGCTGCCCACCGGGCCCCGCCCCTAAAGCAGACGCCGTCGCGGGGACACCTAGTCCCGAGGCCGCGGGCCCCAGAACTGGGCCCGACACCGACGCCCCGGGAACGTCGCGTTTGTGCGGACACGCGAAGCGTTTATGACCGACATCCCCACATTCAAAACACTTCATGCTACCAGAACTAGCATAAACCATATAAAAAGAGTCCTCATGTTTGACTCTGAAAGAGATTGAACACAATCTGGATATGCTGTTGTCACAAATTCAGAAGTATTGGATTCTGCTTCATTGCCATCGTCATTTTCAGCACAAGCAGCTGAATTAGTTGCTTTAACTGCAGCTTGCTATCTGTTTAAAGGTACGGCTGTAACAATTTATACAGACAGCCAGTACGCTTTCAGCACAGTGCATGTGTTTGCAAAACTGTGGGAAGAGCGTGGAATGGTGACATCATCTGGAAAGCCAGTGACTCATGCCACACTCCTAACTGCACTACTGAAAGCTGTGAAATTGCCTAAACAAATTGCTATATGCAAATGTGCGGCTCACACCAAAGGCTCTGACAGTATTTCAAAAGGAAATGATTTTGCTGACAGAGCAGCAAAAGAGGCAGCAGCGGCTTCTTCTATTTTTGTTGTACAGGAAACCACTCCAGATTTGCATTTAGGTCATACACTGCTTGCTGACATGCAACAGCAGGCAACTGAAAGAGAAAAACAGATGTGGATAAATAAAGGAGCTACGTATGCAAATGATTTGTACGTATGACCACAAAAGAAACCCATATTGCCAAAAATATGTTTAAATGGGCAGCTATTATGAGCCATGGCGTGACGCATGTCTCATCAGGGGGTATGATATCGCAATTGCAATCTATTTTTTGTCTTTATGGGTTCGATGCATATGCAAAACAGCATTGTAGAGCATGCATGATATGTGCAAAACACAACTCACAAGGCAATTTGAGACCCCAAAGAGGCAAATTTCCAACACCACAATATCCCTTTCAAGTGATTCATATGGATTATATACAGCTGAGTAAACATGAAGGGAAGGAATTTTGTTTAGTCATAATTGATGCCTTCTCAAAATGGGTAGAATTGTTCCCTACAAAACATGCAGATGCACTTACAGTGGCTAAGGCATTATGCAAAGACATCATTCCACGATTTGGAATACCAGAAACAGTCTATTCAGATAATGGAGCGCATTTTGTTAATACAATAGTGCAATACGTAGGAGAAGCGCTACAGGTCAATCTAAAAAATCATTGTGCTTATCATGCACAAAGCGTCGGATTAGTGGAAAGGATGAATGGAACAGTAAAAAACAGACTTAGAAAGACAATGGAGGAAACAGGCAGACCATGGACACATTGTGTAGATTTGGTAAAAATGTATATAAACATAACTAGTACCATGGGGTTGACACCGTATGAAACATTGTTTGGCAGAAAATATCGATTGCCATATTATGGGCAAATTTGGGATGTACCTGAGGAAGCCAATTTGGCGGATTACATGAGAAAAATGTTAGAAGGACAACGAGGGAGAGTTCCAAACACTGATGATTCCATTTCTCCACAGGAGGACCCTAAAGTGGTACCTGGAGACTGGGTGTTGATAAGAAGCATCAAGAGAAAACACTGGCATTCACCTAAATGGGAAGGGCCCCATCAAGTACTACTCACAACACCCACAGCCTTGAAAATTGGGGAAAGAAGTACATGGATTCATTTAACTCACTGTAAGAAAGTCATTTCTGCAGACACAGACAAACAGTAAGAACAGTAGGACAAGACTAGTAATAGTGTGTGAGCTTGGTGTTAAGATCCAGGTTAGACACGAAAGCTAGCAGAAGACATTAAGAAGCCACTGTTCTGAACATAGGTGTGCTGTAGTGTGCAGAAATGGCGAAAGAAAAAAAACAAAAGAACGAGGGTTTCTGGACCCCATGGACAGTCCTTGTTATGCTACTTTTCTTTTTTGGATTGGGCTTATTATTAAAAGCCATAAGCACGGGACATGATAATAAGGATCACCTCCACAGATTGCAGAGACCAAAAAGAAGTAACGAAGACCCCAGTCCGATAATAAATGCCACAGTACATAGCTGTGATAGGAACAATGCGTACCGATTTGGTATACAAGCCTGCATTCCTAGAAAAGCTTCTGTGGTCATCTCTGTACCATATAGTGCTCTTACCCATGGAATATGGGATGGTGGGGATGGTGACAGAGGGACTAATTACGGAAATAGTTTCTCATGGTATATGACCAATGATCAACAAGATAAGAGATGGGAAACGTTGGTAGCCGATGAATGGAGTAGATGGACACCAAGATGGGCACAAACCGAGTGGGCTAAGTACCAGAGTCAAATTCTCAAAATGTATCAAACAGACGATAAGCTGTCTATAGTGGTGAATACCACAGAAAAAGGAACCATATTCCCACCTGATATAGAGGGAGACTGTTGGTTGTTCCTCCTTTGGGTATACAAACCAGGAAAAGATCCGTATTTCCATTTTTTCCTCTGTGAAACAGATAGAGTACAGCAACCAATATTGACCGAATTAAGTACGTCAAAGGGGGTGTCCATACAAGCAAAGGGGGTGCCCATACAAGCAAAGGGGATGTCCGTACAAGGCACAAAAGACATGAAGGCAGATGACTGGTTCCTAGTAACTACAGGAATTAGTGGACAAAATAACAATTGGCTTTTAATGGCAGAACAAGCAGGACTAGCAGCAAAGAAGGACTGTGTTGTATGTATGGGACCCAGACCTATATTACAGGTAATACCGGCAGCATTACCCAAAGACTGTCTGCTGACTGTTATGACACAGACATACATTGCAGCAAACAACAATTGTTCTAAGTGGGACAAGATCTATCCATTGACCAAATTGACTAAGATCAAACCTTTACTTTCAAGCAAAGTTGGGCAGGCTAACCATACATGTGTACACTTGACAGGGACAAGTAAGACTTTGGGTAGCTTAAGCCACACTGCCTGGTGTAAGAATGTGGTCCGTAGTACTCCCACATTCAAACCTGTCGGGAGGAGTGACGTATGGTGGTGGTGTGGTGATAACAGAATCTTTGACAGACTGCCACGAAATGTGTCAGGTTATTGTGCATTAATATCATTATTGTTACCAGTTAAAGCCATACCCATGACCCCTGAAGACGTTACGACATATGCAGCCTCTCTTATTCCTGAAGATTGGCAGAAAGGCATAGCCAGACATAGAGTAAAAAGAGAGTGGAAAGGAGTAGGAAATCCAACATATATTGACGCAATAGGAGTCCCCAGAGGAGTGCCCGACGAGTATAAATTGATTGATCAAATAGCAGCTGGATTCAAATCTTCCATCTGTTGGTGGTGTTCAATTAATAAAAACGAGGACAGAATAAACTACATCCACTACAATGTACAGAAATTAGGAAATTGGACTGAGGAAGGATTTAAGGCTGTCCATTCACAGTTAGAAGCCACGTCCCTTATGGCCTTCCAGAATCGTATTGCTCTGGATATGTTGTTGGCGGAGAAAGGAGGTGTTTGTGCCATGTTCGGAGAACAATGCTGCACATTCATTCCCAACAACACGGCTGCAGACGGCAGTCTCACTCAAGCCATTGACGGGCTGAGGATGTTGAACAGGAAGATGAAAGAGCACAGTGGAGTAAACACCGAAGGCTGGGATTGGTGGCTGGAAGGGATGGGAAGATGGAGGTCTTTGATTTCTTCACTATTAGTGTCTATAGCAGTATTTGCTGCAATTCTAACATTGTGTGGATGTTGTTGTATTCCATGTCTCCGAGGCCTTGTAAATAGAATGATAACCACAGCAATAAGTCCAGGACCAGGAGGGGGACCAGCATCATATCCACTCCTGGGGCAAGACGACACCGAGGAGGACGATGACTCCCATGACCTGTACCCAGACCAATGGAAGTATGATGACCCAGACACCGATGATGGTGACAATGATGACATCACCTCTGGGGTGTAAGCCTATAGAACATACCATGATGAACCTCTTAGTGAAAATCTCAAAAAGAAGTGCTAAGCTAGGTGATAACTACTACTGTATGTTTAACAGGTGATAAACAGGAGGGGAATGTTAAAGATTTTGTATATATGTTATCACTGTTAAACATTTGTACCTTGTCTTCTTTCTCATGAGAACGGTGCTGTGCTGTTTTGCACCTAACCCTGAGACTGTATGTGTTATTCAACCTTGTTTTAGCATGCTGGGGTCAATCTGAACTGGGAATGAAGAGCTGGATGTACTTATTATTATTATACAACTTGTTTTTGTAGCCGCTAACGACTGGGAGTGAAGCATGACGGGGTCAGTCATGAACTGGGAGTAATAGACCTGAAGGTTGTTTTGACTGTTGTGATGTGATGCTTAGTGTGAAGACCAGGACACTCCAGGCAGATGCACAACAGCTGATAACTGCAACAGACGAACGAGATGTGCTGACCTTCGACGATAAGAGTAAAAGAAAGAAACTGTTTTTCCTTACAGCTGCGCTTATTGACGTATGTGTTTATGTTACGGGAAGAAACTTGTCTCGCGTTGTCCCCGCCCCCCCCCCCCCCCCCCCCCCCCCTTAGGACAAGTTTTATGATGTAATGAGGGCATCTCTAATAAAAAGAGCGGGAGCACAGGCCAGACTTTAGTGTAGCCTTGGTGTACAGCCTGACTGCACTCCGCGCGTCATAAATTTGACTTTCTGTCTCACTGGTGTTTCTTGACTCTGTTTGTCTTATCAAGGTTTTAAGAATGTTTGGAGGAGAAAATACCCAACAGACATGTCCAGAGTCTGAGTCGAACAGTTCAGGAACATAAACACCTGGCGATGGAAGGACAACACATGGCGAAGTTTCTCGATCTTACAGCCCAACCCGATCGTCTTAAACCCGCTAGCAAATTTACCAAACCTCTGCAGCTCCTGACTCAGAGCCTCATTCGAAACAAACGGCGGCACTCCGGAAATAATGATCTTGGTAGACGGAGCGTAAAGCGGAGAGGCCTGCAAGTAAGAGTCATTTAGATAAACCCCACTCTCCACTAACTGAGCAGAGAAACGTTCCTCCGACAAAAAAACCACCACGGCTCTGTTCATTCTGGAAGCAAACATTAAGTTTTCATGGCCGACCTGCTCACCCACCGCCAAAAGAACATCCTCCACCGACACAGCCGGGTCCGGAACCACCCTCACCCCGTGACGGAGCGAGAGGCCGGCGGCGGCCCCGCCGCCATCCGCACCAAGACCCGCCGCAAAAAGTACACAAACACCCACAAATCAATCAAAACAATAAACAACCAACAAACAAACCGAAAAGCAACAAACTCCCAAAAAGGAAGGAAAAAACGCCACCTCACCTGAGCTGCGTCACACTCACGCCCGCACCCTCCACTCACGCTCAGACTCCCAGCATGCACCAGTCCTTTCTCTCTCTCTCTCTCTGTCTGCCTCTGTCTCTCTCTTTCTCTCTCTCTCTCTCTCTCTCTCTGTCTCTCCCCTCTCTCTGTCTCTCTGTCTGTCTCTCTCTCTGTCTCTCTCTCTCTGTCTCTCTGTCTGCCTCTGTCTCTCTGTCTCTCTTTCTCTCTCTCTCTCTCTGTCTCTCTCTCTCTCTCTCTGTCTCTCTCTGTCTCTCTCTGTCTCTGTCCTGTCAGTTGTCTGTCCTCCTCGTGTGTCATGTGTTTGTCTTATATCACAAAGACGTGTTGTAGTCAGAACCAGCACATATTTCCACAGAGTCGCTGATGAATGAGTGTGTGCATGAATCAGTCTGAGACTAATCCTGTCAAACGCTCCAAATGAAATCCACTCAGAGCTACTTTTAGAAGATACGGCACATCTGGAACGGATTCACAGCACTTCACTTTTTCCACAATTGTTATATTTCAGCCTTATTCCAAAATGGATAAGATTCATTGTTTACCTCAAAATTCTACACACAATACCCCAAATTTATTAAAAATAAAATAAAAAACGAATGAATCACGTGTCCATAAGGATTCACATCCTTTGCTCCATACTTTGTTGATGCAACTTTGGCAACAATTCCAGCCTCAAGTCTTCTTGAATATGATTCCACAAGCTTGGTGCATCTATCTTTGTACAGTTTGGTTCATTCCTCTTTGCAGCACCTCTCAAGCTCCATCAGGTTGGATGGGGAGTGTCGGTGCACAGACATTTTCAGATCTCTCCAGAGATGTTCAGTCAGATTCAGGTCTGGACTCTGGCTGGACCACTCAAGGACATTCACAGAGTTGTCCTGAAGACACTCCTTTGATATCTTGGCTGTGTGTTTAGGGTCATTGTCCTACTGAAAGATGACCCATCGCCCCAGTCTCAGGTCCAGAGCACTCTGGAGCAGGTTTTCATCCACGATGTCTCTGTACATTGCTGCATTCATCTTTCCCTCAATCCTGACGAGTCTCCCAGTTCCTGCTGCTGAAAAACATCCCCACAGCATGATGCTGCCACCACCATGCTTCACTGTAGGGATGGTACCTGGTTTCCTCCAAACATGACACCGAAGACTTCAATTTTTGTCTCATCAGACCAGAGAATTTTGTTTCTCCTGGTCTGAGAGTCCTTCAGGTGCCTTTTGACAAACTCCAGGTGGGCTGCCCTGTGTCTTTTCCTAAGGAGTGGTTTCCGTCTGGCCACTCTACCATACAGAACTGATTGGTGGATTGCTGCAAAGATGGTTGTCCTTCTGGAAGGTTCTCCTCTCTCCACAGAGGAATGCTGGAGCTCTGACAGAGTGACCATCGGGTTCTTGATCACCTCCCTGACTAAGGTTCTTCTCCGCCAATCACTCAGTTTAGATGGGCGACCAGCTCTAGGAAGAGTCCTGGTGGATCTGGACTTCTTCCATTTACAGATGATGGAGGCCACTGTGCTCATTGGGACCTTCAAGGCAACAGAAATGTTTCTGTACTCTTCCCCAGATTTGTGCCTCCAGACAATCCTGCCTCTGAGGTCTTCAGACAATTCCTTTGACTTCATGTTTGGTTTGTGCTCTGACTGTCAACTGTGGGACCTTATATGTAGACAGGTGTGTGTCTTTCCAAATCATGTCCAATCAATTGAATTTACTCCAGGTGGACTCCAATTAAGCTGTAGAAACATCTCAAGGATGATCAGTGGAAACAGGAGGCACCTGAGCTCAACTTTGAGTGTCATGGCAAAGACTGTGAATACTTATGTACATGTGATTTTTTTTTATTTTTAATAAAGTTACAAAGATTTGATGAAAAAAATCACATTGTTATTATGGGGTACTGTGTGTAGAATGTTGAGAGGAAAAAAAAAGAATTTCATCCATTTTGGAATAAGGCTGCAACCTAACATGTGGAACAGTGAGGATGTTCTGGATTGACTGTAGAGCACTGTGATTGGACTGATGACCGCATCACCTCAGTTTGCGTTTGAACTTTCAGTCCTCTGTCCACTGCTTTGATTTACTCTGTATCATGCTGTAGACACATGGGGCCTCTGACGTGGGAGTCTGCCTTCAACAGCTTCACCTCACACTCGTCTCCCAGCTGCTTTTCTTCATGTCTGGTTTCAATTAAACTCTCTCAGTGGAGCCCGAGGTGCAGAGAGGACTGGAAGCACTGACAGAAGCAAAGATCTTCAAGAATGACGATGACGTCACCACCATTTATTTTTCCACACAGGGACTAAAGGAGTAAAAGGAAGGTATGAAAACAGTCCGAGTCAACCTGAGTAATGACAACGATGTGAACGGAAATAAATCCATAAAATGACTATTTAAGTGAAATATCAGCAGAACTGTTTTCTTTTTCTCTCTGTCTCTTCTGGACTTGGAGTTTCAGTCACATTCCAACAACTACAAGATTTTGTAGCATCCATTCAGTTTCATATTTTTTCCACTTAAGAATCACGAGGTGCAGTGGGGGGGGGGGGGGGGGGGGGTATCCCAACAGTCACTGGGTGAGAGGCGGGGTTCACAGGTCAGCTGACACATACAGACACACACAATCACACCTACGGACAATTTAAAGTTTCCAGTCCATCGAACCTGCATGTCTTTGAATGTGGGAGGAAGCCGGAGCACCAGGAGGGAGAACACGCAAACTCCACCCAGAATGGGATGAGGCAGGAAGTGATCCAAGGACCTCCTCTCTGTGAGGCAACAGTGCTAACCACTAATCCACCATGCCGCCACATTTCCTATCAGTGTTGTGCTTTCCTGTGCCACGAAGGGCTGCAACACTAAAGGCCGTCAAGTCAAGATCACAGCACAGTCCATTAAGTCAAGATCACAGCATGGTCCATTAAGTCAAGATCACAGCACAATCCAGTAACACTGCAGCACAGTCCATTAAGTCAAGATCACAGCACGGTCAATTAAGTCAAGATCACAGCACGGTCCATGAAGTCAAGATCACAGCACGGTCCATCAAGTCAAGATCACAGCACGGTCCATTAAATCAAGATCACAGCACAATCCAGTAACACTGCAGCACAGTCCATTAAGTCAAGATCACAGCACGGTCAATTAAGTCAAGATCACAGCACGGTCCATGAAGTCAAGATAACAGCACGGTCCATCAAGTCAAGATCACAGCACGGTCCATGAAGTCAAGATCACAGCACAATCCATTAAGACTGCAGCACAGTCCATTAAGTCAAGATCACAGCACAGTCCATTAAGTCAAGATCACAGCACAATCCATTAACACAGCAGCACAGTCCATTAAGTCAAGATCACAACACGGTCCATTAAGTCAAGATCACAGCACGGTCCATGAAGTCAAGATCGCAGCACAATCCATTAAGACTGCAGCACAGTCCATTAAGTCAAGATCACAGCACAGTCCATTAAGTCAAGATCGCAGCACAATCCATTAACACTGCAGCACAGTCCATTAAGTAAAGATCACAGCACAGTCCATTAAGTCAAGATCACAGCATGGTCCATTAAGTTAACATTGCAGCACAGTCCATTAAGTCAAGATCACAACATAGTCCATTAAGTCAAGATCACAAGACAGTCTATTAAGTTAACATTGCAGCACAGTCAATTAAGTCAAGATCACAGCAGAGTCCATTATGTCAAGATCACAGCACATCTATTAAGTCAAGATTGCAGCACAGTCCATTAAGTCAAGATCACAACACAGTCCATTAAGTCAAGATCACAACACAGTCCATTAAGTTAACATTGCAGCAAATCAAATCAAATCAATTTTATTTATATAGCGCCAAATCACAACAAACAGTTGCCCCAAGGTGCTTTATATTGTAAGGCAAAGCCATACAATAATTACAGGAAAACCCCAACGGTCAAAACGACCCCCTGTGAGCAAGCACTTGGCAACAGTGGGAAGGAAAAACTCCCTTTTAACAGGAAGAAACCTCCAGCAGAACCAGGCTCAGGGAGGGGTAGTCTTCTGCTGGGACTGGTTGGAGCTGAGGGAGAGAATCAGGAAAAAGACATGCTGTGGAGGGGAGCAGAGATCGATGACTAATGATTAAATGCAGAGTGGTGCATACAGAGCAAAAAGAGAAAGAAACACTCAGTGCATCATGGGAACCCCCCAGCAGTCTAAGTCTATAGCAGCATAACTAAGGGATGGTTCAGGGTCACCTGATCCAGCCGAACTATAAGCTTTAGCAAAATGAAAGTTTTAAGCCTAATCTTAAAAGTAGAGAGGGTGTCTGTCTCCCTGATCTGAATTGGGAGCTGGTTCCACAGGAGAGGAGCCTGAAAGCTGAAGGCTCTGCCTCCCATTCTACTCTTACAAACCCTAGGAACTACAAGTAAGCCTGCAGTCTGAGAGCGAAGCGCTCTATTGGGGTGATATGGTACTATGAGGTCCCTAAGATAAGATGGGACCTGATTATTCAAAACCTTATAAGTAAGAAGAAGAATTTTAAATTCTATTCTAGAATTAACAGGAAGCCAATGAAGAGAGGCCAATATGGGTGAGATATGCTCTCTCCTTCTAGTCCCCGTCAGTACTCTAGCTGCAGCATTTTGAATTAACTGAAGGCTTTTTAGGGAACTTTTAGGACAACCTGATAATAATAAATTACAATAGTCCAGCTTAGAGGAAATAAATGCATGAATTAGTTTTTCAGCATCACTCTGAGACAAGACCTTTCTAATTTTAGAGATATTGTGCAAATGTAAAAAAGCAGTCTTACATATTTGTTTAATATGCGCTTTGAATGACATATCCTGATCAAAAATGACTCCAAGATTTCTCCCAGTATTACTAGAGGTCAGGGTAATGCCATCCAGAGTAAGGATCTGGTTAGACACCATGTTTCTAAGATTTGTGGGGCCAAATACAATAACTTCAGTTTTATCTGAGTTTAAAAGCAGGAAATTAGAGGTCATCCATGTCTTTATGTCTGTAAGACAATCCTGCAGTTTAGCTAATTGGTGTGTGTCCTCTGGCTTCATGGATAGATAAAGCTGGGTATCATCTGCGTAACAATGAAAATTTAAGCAATGCTGTCTAATAATACTGCCTAAGGGAAACATGTATAAAGTGAATAAAATTGGTCCTAGCACAGAACCTTGTGGAACTCCATAATTAACCTTAGTCTGTGAAGAAGATTCCCCATTTACATGAACAAATTGTAATCTATTAGATAAATATGATTCAAACCACAGCAGCGCAGTGCCTTTAATACCTATGGCATGCTCTATAATAGGCATCTCTGTAATAAAAGTCACAGCACAGTCCATTAAGTCAAGATCACAGCACAGTCCAATAAGTCAAGATCACAGCACGTCTATTAAGTCAAGATCGCAGCACAGTCCATTAAGTCAAGATCACAACACAGTCCATTAGGTCAAGATCACAGCACAGCCCATTAAGTCAAGATCACAATAAGGTCTATTAAGTTAAGATCACAACAGAGTCTTTTAAGTTAAAATTGCAACACAGTCCATTAAGTCAAGATCACAGCATGTTCCATTAAGTCAAGATATCAGCACAGTCCATTCAGTCAAGATCACAACACAGTCTATTAAGTTAAAATTGCAGCACAGTCCATTAAATCATGATCGCAGCACAGTCCATTAAGTCAAGATTGAAGCATGTATATTAAGTTAACATTGCAGCACAGTCCATTAAGTTAAAGATCACAGCACAGTCCATTAAGTCAAGATCACAGCACGGTCCATTAAGTCAAGATCACAGCACAGTCCATTGTCAAGATCAAAACACGGCCCATTAAGTAAAGATCGCAGCACAGTCTATTAAGTTAACATTGCAGCACAGTCCATTAAATCAAAATAACAGCACAGCCCATTAGGTCAAGATCACAGTAAGGTCCATTAAGTCAAGATCACAACACAGTCTTTTAAGTTAACATTGCAACACAGTCCATTAAGTCAAGATCACAGCATGGTCCATTAAGTCAAGATGTCAGCACAGTCCATGAAGTCAAGATCACAACACAGTCCATTAAGTTAACATTGCAACACAGTCAATTAAGTCAAGATCACAGCACGGCCCATTAAGTCAAGATCTCAGCAAGGTCCATTAACTCAAGATCACAACACAGTCCATTAAGTTAACATTGCAGCACAGTCCATTAAGTCAAGATCAGAGCACAGTCCATTAAGTTAACATTGCAGAACAGTCCATTAAGTCAAGATCACAACACAGTCCATTAAGTAAAGATCACAACACAGTATTAAGTTAACATTGCAGCACAATCAATTAAGTCAAGATCACAGCACAGTCCATTAAGTCACGATCACAGCACGTCTATTAAGTCAAGATCACAGCACAGTCCATTAAGTCAAGATCACAACACAGTCCATTAAGTTAACATTGCAGCACAGTCAATTAAGTCAAGATCACAGCACGGCCCATTAAGTCAAGATCACAGCACGGCCCATTAAGTCAAGATCACAGCACAGTCTGTTAAGTTAACATTGCAACACAGTCTATTAAGTCAAGATCACAGCATGTTCCATTAAGTAAAGATCTCAGCACAGTCCACTAAGTCAAGATCACAACACAGTCTATTAAGTTAAAATTGCAGCACTGTCCATTAAATCAAGATTGAAGCATGTATATTAAGTTAACATTGCAGCACAGTCCATTAAGTCAAGATCACAGCACAGTCCATTAAGTCAAGATCACAACACAGTCCATTAAGTTAACATTGCAGCACACTCCATTAAGTCAAGATCACAACACAGTCCATTAAGTCAAGATCACAACACAGTCCATTAAGTCAAGATCACAGCATAGTCCATTAAGTAAAGATCATAGCATGGCCCATTAAGTCAAGATCACAACACAGTCCATTAAGTCAAGATCACAGCACTTCTATTAAGTCAAGATTGCAGCACAGTCCATTAAGTCAAGATCACAACACAGTCCATTAAGTAAAGATCACAACACAGTCCATTAAGTTAACATTGCAGCACAGTCCATTAAGTCAAGATAACAGCACAGCCCATTACGTCAAGATCACAGTAAGGTCCATTAAGTCAAGATCACAGCACAGTCTATTAAGTCAAGAACACAGCACAGTCCATTAAGTTAAAATTGCAGCACAGTCCATTAAATCAAGATGGCAGCACAGTAAATTAAGTTAACATTGCAGCACAGTCCATTAAGTCAAGATCACAGCACAGTCCATTAAGTCAAGATCACAACACAGTCTATTAAGTTAACATTGCAGCACAGTCCATTAAGTCAAGATCACAGCACGTCTATTAAGTCAAGATCATAGCACAGTCCATTAAGTTAACATTGCAGCACACTCCATTAAGTCAAGATCACAACACAGTCCATTAAGTCAAGATCACAGTAAGGTCCATTAAGTCAAGATCATAACACAGTCTTTTAAGTTAACATTTCAACACAGCCCATTAAGAAAAGATCACAGCATGGTCCATTAAGTCAAGATGTCAGCACAGTCCATGAAGTCAAGATCACAACACATTCTATTAAGTTAACTTTGCAGCACAGTCAATTAAGTCAAGATCACAGCACAGTCCATTAAGTCAAGATCACAACACAGTCCATTAAGTCAAGATCACAACACAGTATTAAGTTAACATTGCAGCACAGTCTATTAAGTTAACATTGCAGCACAATCAATTAAGTCAACATTGCAGCACAGTCCATTAAGTCAAGATCACAGCACAGTCCATTAAGTCTAGATCACAGCACATCTATTAAGTCAAGATCGCAGCACAGTCCATTATGTCAAGATTTTTTGCACAGTCCATTAAGTCAAGATCATAACACAGTCTTTTAAGTTAACATTGCAACACAGTCCATTAAGTCAAGATCACAGCATGGTCCATTAAGTCAAGATGTCAGCACAGTCCATAAAGTCAAGATCACAACACAGTCCATTAAGTTAACATTGCAACACAGTCAATTAAGTCAAGATCACAGCATGGCCCATTAAGTCAAGATCTCAGCAAGGTGCATTAACTCAAGATCACAACACAGTCCATTAAGTTAACATTGCAGCACAGTCCATTAAGTCAAGATCACAGCACAGTCCATTAAGTCTAGATCACAGCACATCTATTAAGTCAAGATCGCAGCACAGTCCATTATGTCAAGATTTTTTGCACAGTCCATTAAGTCAAGATCATAACACAGTCTTTTAAGTTAACATTGCAACACAGTCCATTAAGTCAAGATCACAGCATGGTCCATTAAGTCAAGATGTCAGCACAGTCCATAAAGTCAAGATCACAACACAGTCCATTAAGTTAACATTGCAACACAGTCAATTACGTCAAGATCACAGCATGGCCCATTAAGTCAAGATCTCAGCAAGGTGCATTAACTCAAGATCACAACACAGTCCATTAAGTTAACATTGCAGCACAGTCCATTAAGTCAAGATCACAACACAGTCCATTAAGTCAAGATCACAACACAGTATTAAGTTAACATTGCAGCACAATCAATTAAGTCAAGATCACAGCACAGTCCATTAAGTTATCATTGCAGCACAGTCCATTAAGTCAAGATCAGACCACGGTCCATTAAGTTAACATTGCAACACAGTCCATTAAGTCAAGATCACAACACAGTCCATTAAGTTAACATTGCAGCACAGTCCATTATGTCAAGATCACAGCACAGCCCATTAAGTCAAGATCACAGTAAAGTCCATTAAGTCAAGATCACAACAGTCCATTGAGTTAACATTGCAGCACAGTCCATTAAGTCAAGATCACAACACATTCCATTAAGTTAACATTGCAGCACACTCCATTAAGTCAAGATCACAGCACAGTCCATTAAGTCAAGATCACAGTAAGGTCCATTAAGTCAAGGTCATAACACAGTCTTTTAAGTTAACATTGCAGCACAACCCATTAAGTCAAGATCACAGCACAGTCCATTAAGTTAACAATGCAGCACAGTCCATTAAGTCAAGATCAGAGCATGGTCCATTAAGTTAACATTGCAACACAGTCTATTAAGATAACATTGCAGCACAACCCATTAAGTTAACATTGCAGCACAGTCCATTAAGTTAAGATCAGAGCACGGTCCATTAACTTAACATTGCAGCACATCTATTAAGTCAAGATTGCAGCACAGTCCATTAAGTCAAGATCACAACACAGTCTATTAAGTTAAAATTGCAGCACAGTCCATTAAGTCAAGATCAGACCACGGTCCATTAAGTTAACATTGCAACACAGTCCATTTAGTCAAGATCACAACACACTCCATTAAGTTAACATTGCAGCACAGTCCATTAAGTTAAGATCAGAGCACGGTCCATTAACTTAACATTGCAGCACATCTATTAAGTCAAGATCACAGCACAGTCCATTAAGTCAAGATCACAGTAAGGTCCATTAAGTCAAGATCATAACATAGTCTGTTAAGTTAACATTGCAGCACAACCCAGTATGTCAAGATCACAGCACAGTCCATTAAGTTAACAATGCAGCACAGTCCATTAAGTTAAGATCAGAGCACGGTCCATTAAGTTAACATTGCAACACAGTCTATTAAGTTAAAATTGCAGCACAGTCCATTAAGTCAAGATTGAAGCATGTATATTAAGATAACATTGCAGCACAGTCCATAAAGTCAAGATCGCAGCACAGTCCATTAAGTCAAGATCACAACACAGTCCATTAAGTCAAGATCACAACACAGCCCATTAAGTTAACATTGCAACACAGTCAATTAAGTCAAGATCACAGCACGGTCCATTAAGTTAACATTGCAGCATAGTCCATAAAGTCAAGATTGCAGCACAGTCCATTAAATCAAGATAACAGCACAGCCCAGTAAGTCAAGATCACAGTAAGGTCCATTAAGTCAAGATCACAACACAGTCTTTTAAGTTAACATTGCAACACAGTCCATTAAGTCAAGATCACAGCATGGTCCATTAAGTCAAGATGTCAGCACAGTCCATGAAGTCAAGATCACAACACAGTCCATTAAGTTAACATTGCAACACAGTCAATTAAGTCAAGATCACAGCACAGCCCATTAAGTCAAGATCTCAGCAAGGTCCATTAACTCAAGATCACAACACAGTCCATTAAGTTAACATTGCAGCACAGTCCATTAAGTCAAGATCAGAGCACGGTCCATTAAGTTAACATTGCAGAACAGTCCATTAAGTCAAGATCACAACACAGTCCATTAAGTAAAGATCACAACACAGTATTAAGTTAACATTGCAGCACAATCAATTAAGTCAAGATCACAGCACAGTCCATTAAGTCACGATCACAGCACGTCTATCAAGTCAAGATCACAGCACAGTCCATTAAGTCAAGATCACAACACAGTCCAATAAGTTAACATTGCAGCACAGTCAATTAAGTCAAGATCACAGCACGGCCCATTAAGTCAAGATCACAGCATGGCCCATTAAGTCATGATCACAGTAAGGTCCATTAAGTCAAGATCATAACACAGTCTTTTAGGTTAACATTGCAACACATTCCATTAAGTCAAGATCACAGCATGGTCCATTAATTCAAGATCGCAGCACAGTCCATTAAGTCAAGATCACAACACAGTCTATTAAGTTAACATTGCAGCACAACCCATTAAGTCAAGATCACAGCACAGTCCATTAAGTTAACATTGCAGCACAGTCCATTAAGTCAAGATCAGAGCACGGTCCAATAAGATAACATTGCAGCACAGTCAATTAAGTCAAGATAACAGCACAGTCCATCAAGTCAAGATCACAGCACAGTCCATTAAGTAAAGATCACAGCATGTCTATTAAGTCAAGATCGCAGCACTGTCCATTAAGTTAACATTGCAGCACAGTCAATTAAGTCAAGATCACAGTAAGGTCCATTAAGTCAAGATCACAACACAGTCTGTTTACATTGCAACACAGTCTATTAAGTCAAGATCACAGCATGTTCCATTAAGTCAAGATCTCAGCACAGTCCATTAAGTCAAGATCACAACACAGTCTATTAAGTTAACATTGCAGCACAGTCCATTAAGTCAAGATCAGAGCATGGCCCATTAAGTTAACATTACAGCACAGTCTATTAAGTCAAGATCGCAGCACAGTCCATTAAGTTAAGATCACATTAAGGTCCATTAAGTCAAGATCACAACACAGTCTGTTAAGTTAACATTGCAACACAGTCTATTAAGTCAAGATCACAGCATGTTCAAATAAGTCAAGATCTCAGCACAGTCCATTAAGTCAAGATCACAACACAGTCTATTAAGTTAAAATTGCAGCACAGTCCATTAAATAAAGATTGAAGCATGTATATTAAGTTAACATTGCAGCACAGTCCATTAAGTCAAGATCACAGCACGGTCCATTAAGTTAACATTGCAGCATAGTCCATAAAGTCAAGATCGCAGCACAATCCATTAAGTAAAGATCACAACACAGTCTATTAAGTTAACATTGCACCACAACCCCTTAAGTCAAGATCACAGCACAGTCCATTAAGTCAAGATCACAGCACAGTCCATTAAGTTAACATTGCAGCACAGTCCATTAAGTCAAGATCACAACACAGTCCATTAAGTAAAGATCACAACACAGTCTGTTAAGTTAACATTGCAGCACAGTCCATAAGTCAAGATCACAGCTCAGTCCTTTAAGTCAAGATCACAGCACAGTCCATTAAGTCAAGATCACAGCATGTCTATTAAGTCAAGATTGCAGCACAGTCCATTAAGTCAAGATCACAGCACGGTCCATTAAGTTAACATTGCAGCATAGTCCATAAAGTCAAGATCGCAGCACAGTCCATTAAGTCAAGATCACAGCACAGTCCATTAAGTTAACATTGCAGCACAGTCCATTAAGTCAAGATCAGAGCACGGTCCATTAAGTTAACATTGCAGCACAGTCCATTAAGTCAAGATCACAACACAGTCCATTAAGTCAAGATCACAACACAGTCTGTTAAGTTAACATTGCAGCACAGTCCATTAAGTCAAGATCACAGCACAGTCCATTAAATCAAGATCACAACACAGTCTATTAAGTTAAAATTGCAGCACAGTCCATTAAATTTTATTTAATGGACTGTATTTAATGGAAATTTAATTAAAAAGTTATTGTACTTGGCCCCACAAATCTTAGAAACATGGTGTCTAACCAGATCCTTACTCTGGATGGCATTACCCTGACCTCTAGTAATACTGTGAGAAATCTTGGAGTCATTTTTGATCAGGATATGTAATTCAATGCGCATATTAAACAAATATGTAGGACTGCTTTTTTGCATTTGTGCAATATCTCTAAAATTAGAAAGGTCTTGTCTCAGAGTGATGCTGAAAAACTAATTCATGCATTTATTTCCTCTAGGCTGGACTATTGTAATTTATTATTATCAGGTTGTCCTAAAAGTTCCCTAAAAAGCCTTCAGTTAATTCAAAATGCTGCAGCTAGAGTACTGACGGGGACTAGAAGGAGAGAGCATATCTCACCCATATTGGCCTCTCTTCATTGGCTTCCTGTTAATTCTAGAATAGAATTTAAAATTCTTCTTCTTACTTATAAGGTTTTGAATAATCAGGTCCCAGCTTATCTTAGGGACCTCATAGTACCATATCACCCCAATAGAGCGCTTCGCTCTCAGACTGCAGGCTTACTTGTAGTTCCTAGGGTTTGTAAGAGTAGAATGGGAGGCAGAGCCTTCAGCTTTCAGGCTCCTCTCCTGTGGAACCAGCTCCCAATTCAGATCAGGGAGACAGGACACCCTCTCTACTTTTAAGATTAGGCTTAAAACTTTCCTTTTTGCTAAAGCTTATAGTTAGGGCTGGATCAGGTGACCCTGAACCATCCCTTAGTTATGCTGCTATAGACTTAGACTGCTGGGGGGTTCCCATGATGCACTGAGTGTTTCTTTCTCTTTTTGCTCTGTATGCACCACTCTGCATTTAATCATTAGTGATCGATCTCTGCTCCCCTCCACAGCATGTCTTTTTCCTGGTTCTCTCCCTCAGCCCCAACCAGTCCCAGCAGAAGACTGCCCCTCCCTGAGCCTGGTTCTGCTGGAGATCGCAGCACAGTACATTAAGTCAAGATCACAACACAGTCCATTAAGTCAAGATCTCAGCACAGTCCATTAAATCAAGATCACAGCACAGTCCATTAAGTTAACATTGCAGCACAGTCCATTAAGCCAAGATCACAACACAGGCTATTAAGTCAAGATCGCAGCACAGTCTATTAAGTCAAGTCAACTCTCTGCCCATGCAAGTAATAAACAGTATCAAAAGTCAAACAAAGAGTCACTGCTGATATTTATATTCAAAGAGTACTAGCAGGACTAGGCTGCAGTAGAAGGTTGACTTCTTGAGAGTGAAACAGGACTGTGGTGATCACTGTCTCCCACTTTGAGACAAAGGTTGCAGGTTATGTTTTCCACTTTGTATGACAGTCAGTCTGTTCGTAGGTCAGTCAGTCAGTCAGAAAGCAGAACATTCCAAAAGGAATTTGTGAGATGGAGACACTGGGTGAAGGACAGAGTCGATTAAGGGTGAATCAAGGGGTGGGCCTTACCTTTGACCTTTGTGCTTAAAAGATCTTAACCACAATGCAAGGAAACATAGAGTCAATTTTGGGGAATATCTGGATCAAACAGTGGATCTGATGTGATTATTGTACTTTGATCTTGCTTTAATTCTGAGTCTGCCTTTGATCTTTGAACCTGATTACAGGATCCAAACAAACAAAAAAATATAACCTCACTGATGAGGCTCAAAGATTTAGTGGACAGGATCAAAGATGGGTGATCTGGATTAAAGATAGAGATCATAGCTTAGCAAGCTGGATTTAAGGCTAGAATCAAAGATCATCTTCAAATTGATTGGCTTCAAATGTCAAGATCAAAGACCAGATTCAAAGAGAGCAATCAGGATCAAAGGTCATCAATAAAGATCAAAACGAAGGCACAAAGTGATCAGGCTCAGTCCTCAGAATCAAAGGTTCATCAGGATCAGTGTCCAGTGAGTGATCCGGATCGAACGTCAACAAAGACTGCAGACATGACATCAGCTGTTCATAATGAAAACAAAAGGAAAATATCAACAGAGACGTAAAGAGAGGACTGTTGAACTGCGGCTCGGCTCTGGAGTCCCACTGGAGTCGTGGAGTCGCACGACTGAGATTCTGAAACAGAACTTTGAATTGCATCAGATAATTTATGGAAAAGTAAACAATGCCACATTCCCTGTCTGCCCTACAGGTGCCAGGACATTCCCTACCAGAAGGGGATTGTCCTGTCACCTCAACACTCATCATCTAACAGCAACTACAAAGGTGAAGAGGTCGTCATCGCCCCCAATGGACGCAGAGAGACGTCTGTGTGGTTGGTGTGTATGTGACGTCTAAACAAAAACAGCATGTATCAAGATGAATCTTTGACCACCAGGTCAGGTCAGGTCACTGAGACCTCAGAAAAGTCACTAAAACCTTGTGCATGTGAGACTTTGACGTGGTCCTGATCAAACACGCAGCTCTAGATTCACCTTCCAAGAATCTTGTATCAGTTTGAGGCCTGACTGTGTAGTTCAGGTTCCTCCGGGTCTCAGATGGTCTCAGTTGGACAGAGTTTTTCCTGATGTCTGTTGCCAACGTGCTTATTTGGGGGAGCATTAGGTAGAACCAACCCTGTTGGCTGTCAGAGGGAATCTTTCAGAACTGAAATACTTGTGCACCATATTAAAAAAAAGACAAAAAACCAACAACTATAAAATGCTGATGATGCTTTGGAGTAAATCTGAGTAAATCTGTTATGATTTAGAAAAGTCAAAATGACCCAGTTTGCAGGCAGCAATGAGAGGAAAGGGTATTTGCAGAAACCAAGGTTTTAATGTCCTCAAAGTGACAAAATGTCCAAACAAGTGACATGAAAGAACATGAAAAAAGAGTCCAAACAAAACATGACAAAGACGTCCGCACAAAAAAACTAACTACAGCAGCTACAGGAAGTGACAAAGGTACTTACAAAACCAGGACGGAGCAATGTGACCAACGTAAAGGAACCAGCCAATAAATGAGGAAGAAGTGCTACTTAAATACCAAACCAACTAATGAACGACAGCTATGAGAAGGGTCAGAGGTCAAGTGACAAAAGATTAGAAACTATCAGACATCAAAAGGTAAGTAGAAATGAAACATGACCAAAACCAAGAAGAAAAATCACAAAACCAAACTACAGATCCAACAGCTACATAACAGAAAAATAAACAGAACTCAAAAAGTGAACAAAGTGCAACAGTGGAAAAAAAAACTGACATGGAGCCGAACACATAAAGGAGGAGGCAAAAATAACAAAAACTAACAATAACCAAAACTACATCAAGAAACAAAAGCAGAAAACTAACATGGAACGTGACAAAGTGCCAACATGGGGGACAAACCAGATCACAAAGAGAACCAGACACAGAGACAAGGACAGGGGACAGATCACAAAGACAAATGGAGAGAACAACCAAAGACAGGGACAGAGGAAGAACCACAAGTAGGACACACACACGAATGACAGACACAGAAGGGCACAAGCTGGACACAAACCAGTGTACACGCAGAAACCAGAAAAACCAGAGGAATTCAACACAAACCCAAAAACCTAAGGACATGGGCCAGGCTGACAGATGCACACACAACAAAATCTGAGTAGTTCTGTGTAGTTCTGGGGCACTGAGCCGTTTTTCTCCATGCGGTTCTTTTATGGACTGTGAGGAATGGTTTGTAACTCTCTTTAGCTATGGGATCAGACCTTTTCTCCATTTAAAAAGCACGGGTTTGATCCTCTTGGCTCCAGATCCTTGTGCTTGGCATTGTTTGTTACAAGCAACTGACCCTGTATGACCTTTAACCTTTGGCATGCTGCCTTTGAGCTGAGGTCTTTCTGAGACGTGCTGCTGTTCATCAGGTCCAGCTGTGTGAACACGGCGCAGGGCGACGGCTGAACTGTCTCTGCTCATCAGGTGAAGCTTCTTCTTCTTTGCAGCTGGGAGACGTCTCACGTCTGACCCGATCCAAGACCTGGATCGATTTATTGCAGCCGCTGGCAACAGAGTCAGAGACTTGGCAGAGTAACGACAGAAAATCCAAATCCAGTTTCCTGTCCCTGTCACCAGGAGACCTGACTGATTTGGATGATGCTACCTGGTGCATTTTTCAAATGTATTTACCCAGGTGACACACACACATATTTTTGTGCAGGAAATTTTTCCAGATGCTTCTGAGCTGTTGCTGTTATTAAAAACACACTTGGGTCCAACTTTAGCTCCTGCAGCCGTACAAAAGTCTGTAATGACATGCTAAAGAAGAAGTCAGGTCAGGGATGGGACTGATTGAGTTTGCTGAGCTCCGTCAGCTTGCTGCTGGGTGTCTGAGTGACTTCCTGCAGCAGGCAGGCACAGCTTCAGTCCAGCCAAAGGTCCACTGTCAGGTCTGCTGGAATCTAAAACACAGCTGTCACATTTACAGACTTTGGCCTGAGGAACTCAGAACTGACTTTGGCTCCAGAATTGTGGACCAGAAGCAGGTTATGCCTCAGATGTTTGAAGACGAGCTTTTAAATGAAAGAGGTCTTGGGACAGTGGAAGCTGATGTGTGTGTTTTCATGTACAGATCACATGTCTCGAGTCTGTATTTCACACACAGATCACTGATCTGACCTGGTTGGAGACCAGCAGCTCAAGTGTCTTTGACTGTGAGGAAAAAGATGAGGTGACCACTGTGGAATCAGTGGATTCTCTGACTCCAGCACTTTGGAAACTGACAGAGGAAATGTGGAGTAGCACAGGTTCTACCGGGAAGACTCAGGTTTCAGCTTTCTATCACATTAACTAATTAATAACATCTACATCTCTAATTAGAAGCAGCTGGTCATAAGTTAGTCACCAGCTGCAACCAATAAGGAACATTCAAGTCATTTAAAGATGTCAATCCCGACTCACCTTTCTGTTGTTCGCAGATGCTGTTTGTGACTTTGTCTCCTCCTGTTGGTCCCTGTCTGTTGCTGGCCTCACCTTTGCCTCCTCCTCTGGTCACCCCCGCTTGATTCCTGTATCCATCCTGGTTGCTGTCCTGCACCGCACCCTCCTCTGCAGCCCCGCCACCATTTTGTCCCAGTCCTGCGCCAGGAGTAGGCTCCACCCCTGCCTACTTCCAATGGCAGGATTCAAGTTCAATGTACCCCGATGCCCAGGAGTGGGTACCAGCCCCCCCCTCCCCCCAAATGTACTATTTTTTAATTGTTCAACTTATGTCTATGGAATATGTTCAGTGTCTTTTCTCCTGAGTCTTAATGGTAGAATCAGAGTGTCCAGGTTTGTGATGGTCTTGAAATGAGATGACAAACACCTCATGAATATTCAAACATACACGACAGTCAAAATATGAACTTATCATGCCAATCAAGAGGAAGAACAGGAAAATAAACATTTCTGAAACTAATCACAGTGCTTATCTGGGATCACAACAGTGGGATGACAAAAGAAAACAATAAATGCAGCCAGTGGAAACACTAGGTGGTGATGGCAAGCCCACAAGTTGTTGTGAACCAAACCATTCGTAATGACCATTTATGTATAGTGCTGAATGTTTCTTCTTAATTTTGACATCACAATTATAGACATAACTTTAGCAAACTTTAAGAAACTTGAACAAGCTCACCACAAAAGTGTCCGAAAAATTAGACCATTATTTATCATCACAGTTGTCTCAGAATCCTCTGCTCTGCTGTGATGTCATCACACTACTGCCATTATGAAGATAGAAATCGCTCACTGACTGGGCTCGCTCACTCAATGAGTGCCCTTCTAGAGTCAAATTAATGTTATGTTAAAGTAAATTAGATTTCAGGAGCTGAAGCATAGTGACAATTTTACCAAAGGACTCACAATTTAGTGTCTCTCATGATTAGCTAATTGTCGACAGCCACGCAAATAATCACAAACAAATGCCACCACTAATCACCACCCGAAACCAATAACAATTAGGTATGTCCTTGGTTAGCACTGTTGCCTCACAGCAAGAAGGTCATGGTTTTGATTCCCACCTGTGGCCTTTCTGTGTGGAGTTTGCATGTTCTCCCTGTGTTTGTGTGGGTTTCCTCTGGGTGCTCCAGTTTCCTCCCACATTTAAAAACATGCAGGTTAGATGAATTGAAAACTTTCTAATTGTCCAGGTCTCAATCTTAGTGGGACTAACCTGATTAAATAAATATTAAATTAAATTTAAAAAGCTTTCCTGTCTCCCTCACCTCTTGCTGTTTTTCAGTTATCCACTCGACGCTCCCTCCACCACCCTGGTGCCACCAGCTGGTCCCTGTCTGTCAGAGTGGGATGGGCTCCGCCCCCTGTCTTTCCTATCGGCAGGATTCTAGATCATTTAGGCTCATCCCACCGCTGTGATGGAGACTGAGGCCAAATCAAAATTTCAACTGTGTACCACCTCTGTAATAAATATTTTCTTTTGAATCATTAAGTTTTTTGGTGGAAATGGTGGTGAAACATATTTTATTAATAACTTTATTTTTGAAGCACTTTCAAGTGTGAAATTTCAAAGTACAAAAGACAAAAAACTGAACACTGAAACAAAGGAAAAAGCCACAGTCAAGAATAAGGAAAAAAAATCCACATCTCATGCAAAAAGGATCGTATTCAGTTACAGACCGCTACTGCACTAAGACAGAACACGTGATGTGTGTCAGGCTTCATGGTGTGATGGGGCCTCATCGTACGCATGTATGTGGCACAGCTGTGCTCATCATACTGTCACCAGCACCAGGATACCGACACCTGACTGACACATTTCTCTCCCTGTGACGACGACACATGGAGAGCCATTTTATCTGAACTGGTTTTGCTTTATGTTCAGATGTTTTGCTTTATGTGTCTTCTGTGAAGACAAGCCATGATGCCAAACCAGCAGCGAGACTTTGCCAAGTCCCGAGTGTGGAAATTCAAAGTGAGAGAGAATAATGAGTTAACAGTCGAGGCCAAGTGTCTGAAACACATCTGTGTGTGTCCAGACGTCATTAGCTCCACCAGTCTGGTACACACATGAAACACAGACACCAAACAGAGCTGCAGCTGCAGGAAACGTTTGTTTGTCTTCGCCTAAATGAGGCGGGTGATAACTGCTGCTTCCTGTGTGGTGTTACAAACCACAAACCAACGAGCAGCAGCACCATTAGGACGCCTAAAAGCCGCAACATGGCATAAAAACCATTTCTGAGCTTGGACAGAATCATCTCTACGTGATAGAGGAGCGATCCTGAGGGAAACGCGCGCAACATCAAAGCCATCAACTCCTCACTCCGCCCAGATCCACACATCCACTTTAGAGGCCAGTGGGGCTGCAAGCGTCCAGCATCACTGTGTGGAAAGAGGAAAACAGTCTCTGGTTTCATCCGCTGGGACAGTGTGGACATCTGCACCTTCACCAGATTTACAGTTTACAGCAAAGCACCAAGATCTAAAGTGTGTCGGTCGATAGAGTCTGAAACAAATCACATCAACTCCACTGCAGCAACATGCACGTGATCGACAGCCACCACGTCCGGAAGAGGATTTCATACCTTCATTCAAACGTCCCTCAGCCTGTGTGATAACTGAAACGTATGAAGACAGGCTTCAGTGGACATTCTGTTGACTGTAGGAGTCAAAGCTCAGTTCCACGACTGCAGGACTCAGGGACTCTGTGTTAGTATTCTAACATGTTCCAACATGGAACTAGAAGAGCAGTCAAAAGATTTTCAGCCAAAGATAATCAAAAACTCCATAATTTAACCTGCACCTCTCCCATCTGACACTGATGTTGTAAACTGGACACATTGGACGTGGGGTTGTGATGGAGTCTGAAGGAAAGTCTTCACACCCAGATCCAAAGTATAATGAGCATCTGGAGCTGCTTGAAAGTCTCTAGATGGTGCCTGTGACGGCACGCCGTCAGCCCTCTCTGCCTCTCATTTGCTGGGTTTTTTGTTGTTTGCTGTTATTTTTCTGCTCTGCGTGTCTTGCCGGGATGTCTCCACTCTGGTTGTGTATAACCGCCAGATTCTTTTGGACATTGGTGCTCTTTGTGAGCTGCTGCTGTTATCTGGGTCTGGACTGGGAAAGCCTCATCCTGATCTGCCACCTGTGCTCGCGAGATCCCAGTGCACCTGCTCCATTTCCCTTGTGCTTCTCTTCGGAGGAGGTGCAGTGTGTCAGTGAAATTCAAGGTTTACCTGGCAGCCTTCGCTGGAGGGTTTGATCCTCGCCTTCTCTGGGATGGATGCTATTTTTGTGTGTGGGAGCACTCGCTGCTCACAAGGGGCTGTTGGATCCCTCCTGTTTTCCCTGGACCATTGTCTCCGATGACCGGCTTGACTCTGCCCAACCTGTGCCCATCCTCACTGGAGCTTCCTGCTGCTTCCTCTCACTGGGCTGTGGAGGTTCTGCGCCGGTGCTGTCAGCTGCAGGCCCACAGATACGGCGTTTCACTTGAGCTCCTTTGGCTGCTGAAACGCGCTGCGTCACCGGCGACTGAGGAGATAAATCTCCACATGGCTTCACCAAAAACTGTTGCCCCGCTGAGATCCTTAGTTTGGGTCTCATTAACATCAGATCAATCAATCAATCAATCAATTTTTTTATATAGCGCCAAATCACAACAAACAGTTGCCCCAAGGCGCTTAAAAATCTCTTTTGGGATTCTGACTTTAAAGAATTTGCTGCAAATGGAGTAGAACCAAGGAGACGGTCCTAGCGTGGTGCCCGTTAGGACCTTGACTGGTGCAGCGCAGAGACTTTTACACAGAAAAGACATCATTTACTTTTGTTTTTTGCTAAAGACGCCGCAAGGTTACAGCAGCGAGCGTATTAACTCATAAAACGCTGGTTTCCAGAAACCTTAAGCGTGAAATTACACACTTAAAACCCATTCACTAAATGTGAATGGGTCACTGTCAAGATCACTGTCTTCGAAGTCATTGCTGGTTGATCATTGTCTAGATATGATTGGGTTATGTGAAACCCAGTTTAAATTCACAGCTGTCCTTCCTCTGAATGAGGCCTGCCCTCCGGCGGACACATTTCATCACATTTCTTGTGATGTGAAGGAAGGCAGGGGTGTTGCTTTTATTTATAAATCCAGGTTTATCTTAATAGCTGTTGGGGGTCATGAATATAATTCTCTGCTCTGCCCACAATGTTACATATTGCCAAGGTCATAAAAATGGAAATCAATTATGTTACTTTATCATTGTATATAGGCCTCCTGGCCCATATTCTGAATTCTTAGATGAATTTAATGTGTTCATCTTTAACTTGTCAACTAGTGCAGATAGCATTATGATTGTTGGTGACTTTAACATTCATATAAATAAGCCTTCTGTTCCCTTCTGCAAATCATTTATGGAAATTCTGGATGCATTAGGATTTCAACAGTGCATTCTGGACTCAAAGCACATTAGTGAAAATACCCTGGATTTGGTTCTCGCACGTGGTATTGCTGTCACAAATATCGACATCATGCCTCTTACATTGGTGGTCTCTGATCACTCGTTTATTAGGTTTACATTTATGCTGCCACGTTTGGTGGAGCAACAACCTTGTCTATTACTGCAGCGATGTATTAAACCTTCAACTATGACTGAAATGTGATGAAATGTGTCCGCCGGAGGGCAGGCCTCTGATTTGTTTAATAAAAACAAGCATAATTCAAAGTTTTTGTTTGACACGGTAGCATTTCTCATTCCTGGACAGCCACCTGTTGGTCACTGTCCTTTTTCAGCACAGGACTTCCTGGATTATTTAGAGAAGAAAATAGAAGACATTAGGTTAAACATATCCCAGCATGCCTTAACCCAGCCACTACACCCTGCTATTGAGGTGGGCGCATTGCTGAGGTATTACCTAGATTTACAGAATTTGATAGTATCTCTCTAGGCATGCTGATGAAACCTGTAACATCTACAAAAAGCACAACCTGCTTATTTCATCCTATACCAACAAAACTGTTTAAGGACCCATGGTCCACTCTTGGGCCGACTGTGCTGGAAATTATTAATCTCTCATTAACCTTTGGATCTGTTCCTAAATGTTTCAAATCTGCAGTGATTACACCATTACTTAAGAAACTTAATCTTGACCCTAGTGTATTGAAAATCTATCGGCCGATATCAAATCTATCATTTTGCTCTAAACTTCTGTTAAAAGTGGTGTCACGGCAGCTCGTAGACTATCTTACTGAGAATAATCTTTTTGAGCCACTGCAGTCTGCTTTTAGAAAATATGATTCCACAGAGACGGCTCTCACTAAAGTGGTGAATGATCTTCTGCGACCAATGGACTCAGACATCACTATGGTTCTGGTGCTGTTAGATCTCAGTGCTGCATTTGATTCCATGGATCATCATGTTTTATTTGATAGGCTGGAGAACTATTTTGGGATTACTGGAAGTGCCCTTGCATGGTTGAAGTCATACCTGACCAGTTGTTCTCACTATGTTTTGTACAATAACACTACTTCTAATCTTAATGATATGAAGTTTGGGGTTCCACAGGGATCTGTCTTGGGTCTCCTGCTTTTTTCCCTGTATGTAGCACCCCTTGGGCATATACTGCGGCATTTTGGGACTGCCTTTCATTGCTATGCTGATGATACTCAATTGTACATGCCGATAACTGCTGGTAATCTCAGTCAAATAAAATCTTTAGAACATTGCGTTGCATCAGTGAGAAGTTGGATGTCTAGTAATTTCCTACTCTAAAACTCTGATATGACTAAAATGATAGTTCTTGGTCCACTGAGGCATCGGTCTCAATTTGACCAGCTAGCGCTTAGCTTAGGTTCATGTGTTATACATCATACGGACAAAGTGAGGAATCTTGGGGTAATTTTTGATCCTACATTGTCTTTTGACTTCCACATTAGAGACATCATGATGACTGCTTTCTTCCATTAGCAAAATATAGTGAGGATTCATCCCATCTTGTCTGTGGCTGATGCTGAGACTTTGATATTTATATATATTGACATTTATCTCTGCCAGATTGGATTGTTGTAATGTTCTGTTTTCTGGTTTGCCGCAGTCCAGTACTAGGGGTCTTCAACTGGTTCAAAATGCTGCTGCCAGACTCTTGACATGAAGCAAAAGGTTTGATCATATTACCCCCATTTTGCCATCTCTTCACTGGCTACCTGTCTCTGTGAGGTTGGATTTTAAGGTTTTGCTATTGGCCTGTAGAGTTATTCATGGACTGGCACGGCCTATCTGGCTGATTTAGTTAAACCTTATGTACCGGCCTGGGCTTTGCGTTCACTGGATGCAGGACTCTTCGATGTCCCAAGGGTGAGGAAAAGGTCTGCGGGACAGAGAGCCTTTTCGTACCGTGCTCCTGTTTTGTGGAATGCTCTCCCGGCCTCAGTGAGATTTTCAGATTCTTTTGAAATTTTTAAGAAAAGACTAAAGACACATCTTTTTACCCAGTCTTTTGGCCGACATCCTTTTTTAATTATTTTAAGTTCTTTTACTTTTTATTGTGAACTTTAAATTGTGTTTTTTATGTTTTATTTTTATTTTACATTGTTTTTTTATTATTTTATATTGTTTTTGAGCTGTTTTTATGTGAGGCGCTTTGAGGCAACATTGTCAAGATCTGGCACAATATAACTTGAATAAATTGAAATTGAAATTGGAGCTGTGAAACGTGCATCATGAATCAAATCTCATCATACACCCAGTTAATCTTTACAGTCTGCTTCAATTTTAACACTAATGAAACAAAAATAACAATCAAAATACTAAAGGACAATTTAATGGATCCTATTCATGAAAGTTTTTATAAACTGATTAAAGTGTTTCTAAAATGTTCCAAATGCAGGTGACTTGAATATATATGATTTACAAACTTATGAAATATTTATCAAAGTGAGAGCTGTAAATCAGTGTGAATTTGATGAGTGTGGGATCATATTTCACAGACATTCTAGAAATTATTCTAACCTTTTAAAACCTTTATGAACTAATTACCACCTGAAGGGATGGAGGCAAACCTGCTTCTCGTTTCTTATCTTTAAAGTCATCATGGAAAAGTCAAAAACTTGGACAGAGGGGGACAAATGAAGACAAATGCAGCAAATGTGCAAGAGGAATACTAGTGAGGGAAGCCACCAAGACACCGATAAGTGTCAAATTATAGGCTTCCATAACTGTGGTGGCAGAAACTGTTCAGATAGCAACTTTTGATGGAAAACTTTTTGATTTGGAAAATTTCTGCGTATGGGTCACATGATGCATGTCAGTCAACAACAAAACCAAAAACAATCGATGTCTGACTGCAAACTGTCGACTCTGTTCATGAACAATAAACCATATGATCCTGATGAAATTACCAGAAATTTGTGAGGATCACAAACCAACTCCAGCTGAACAAAGGAGAAGAAGGTCTGTTCATCACACAGGGGCCACTGAGCGGAACAACACAGACTGCAGCAACACACTGCTCTGTGACGGCCACGGACCAAGGTAATGTTTCTAGACCTGAAGTTGGTCTCAGGATTCTGGATCACAGCTGCAGACTCCTCCACCTGGTTGGATTGTGTCGAAGTGAAATAATGGCATTCTTCTCCTATTCTTATTCTGCATTTGAGGTCACACAGATGCAACACTGCAGGAAAATTGGCCATTCACAACACCAGAGTCCTGGGGACCACCACCAGAGGGAGAGAGTGCACAGGCACCCCATAGTGCACACCAGTTCTGCGCCCTATGCACATGCTCAAGCAGGGCCCAGAGGCCCACCATAGCTGGAAAACGCATATTGACCCAGGCTAGCAGGAAAAACCTCAAAACCAAAAATACATGGGTCTTCATACCGTAGGAGCCACAAGGCTGAGGAAAGGCATCCGCACACACGACAAGGACCGCAAAACTGAAGAAAGGCATCCGCACGCATGACAATGACCGCCAAACTGAGGGAAGGCATCCACACGCCCCGACAATGCCCGCCAAACTGAGGGAAGGCATTCACATGCACGACAAGGACCGTCAAACTGAGGGAAGGCATCCGCATGCCCGACAAGGACCGCCAAACTGAGGGAAGGCATCCGCACGCCCCGACAATGCCCGCCAAACTGAGGGAAGGCATTCACATGCACGACAAGGACCGTCAAACTGAGGGAAGGCATCCGCATGCCCGACAAGGACCGCCAAACTGAGGGAAGGCATCCGCACGCCCCGACAATGCCCGCCAAACTGAGGGAAGGCATACGCACGCCCCGACAATGCCCGACAAACTGAGGGAAGGCATCCACACGCCCCGACAATGCCCGCCAAACTGAAGAAAGGCATTCGCACGCCCGAGAAGGACCGCCAAACTGAAGAAAGGCATTCGCACGCCCGACAAGGACCGCCAAACTGAAAAAAGGCATTCGCACGCACGACAAGGACCGCCAAACTGAAGAAAGGCATTCGCACGCCCGACAAGGACCGCCAAACTGAAAAAAGGCATTCGCACGCACGACAAGGACCGCAAAACTGAAGAAAGGCATCCGCACGCATGACAATGACCGCCAAACTGAGGGAAGGCATCCGCACGCATGACAATGACCGCCAAACTGAGGGAAGGCATCCACACGCCCCGACAATGCCCGCCAAACTGAAGAAAGGCATTCGCACGCCCGACAAGGACCACCAAACTGAAAAAAGGCATCCACATGCCAGACAAGGACCGCAAAACTGAAAAAAGGCATCCGCACGCATGACAATGACCGCCAAACTGAGGGAAGGCATCCACACGCCCCGACAATGCCCGCCAAACTGAGGGAAGGCATTCACATGCACGACAAGGACCGTCAAACTGAGGGAAGGCATCCGCATGCCCGACAAGGACCGCCAAACTGAGGGAAGGCATCCGCACGCCCCGACAATGCCCGCCAAACTGAGGGAAGGCATTCACATGCACGACAAGGACCGCCAAACTGAGGGAAGGCATCCGCACGCCCCGACAATGCCCGACAAACTGAGGGAAGGCATCCACACGCCCCGACAATGCCCGCCAAACTGAGGGAAGGCATTCACACGCACGACAAGGACCGCCAAACTGAAGAAAGGCATTCGCACGCCCGACAAGGACCGCCAAACTGAAGAAAGGCATTCGCACGCCCGACAAGGACCGCCAAACTGAAAAAAGGCATTCGCACGCCCGACAAGGACCGCCAAACTGAAGAAAGGCATTCGCACGCCCGACAAGGACCGCCAAACTGAAAAAAGGCATTCGCACGCCCGACAAGGACCGCCAAACTGAAGAAAGGCATTCGCACGCACACACACACACACACAGAGACAAATGCACACACACACACATACACATAAACAGTCAAATGCACACACACTGCACACACACACATACACATAAACACAGTCAAATACACACACACTGCACACACACACATACACATAAACACAGTCAAATGCACACACACTGCACACACACACATACGTAAACAGTCAAATGCACACACACATACATAAACAGTCAAATGCACACACACTGCAGACACACACACACATAAACACAGTCAAATGCACACACACTGCAGACACACACACACATAAACACAGTCAAATGCACACACACTGCAGACACACACATACGTAAACAGTCAAATGCACACACACTGCAGACACACACATACGTAAACAGTCAAATGCACACACACTGCAGACACACACACACATAAACACAGTCAAATGCACACACACTGCAGACACACACATACACATAAACAGACAAATGCACACACACACTGCACACACACACACACACACACATAAACACAGTCAAATACACACATACACTGTACACACACACACACATACACATAAACACAGACAAATGCACACATACACTGCACACACACACACACACACACACACAGTACACATAAACAGACAAATGCACACGTACACTGCACACACACACACACACACACACACACACACACTGTACACATAAACACAGACAAATGCACACATACACTGCACACATACACTGCACACACACACACACACACACACATACACATAAACACAGTCAAATGCATGCACACAAACACACTGCACACACACACACATACACATAAACACAGTCAAATGCACACACACACACTGCGCACATACACACATACACGTAAACACAGTCAAATGCACACACACACTGCACACACACACACACATACACATAAACAGTCAAATGCACACACACTGCACATACACATAAACACAGTCAAATGCACACACACACTGCACACACACACACATACACATAAACACAGTCAAATGCACACACACACTGCACACACACACACATACACATAAACACAGTCAAATGCACACACACACTGCACACACACACACATACACATAAACACAGTCAAATGCACACACACACTGCACACACACACACATACACATAAACACAGTCAAATGCACACACACACTGCACACACACACATACACATAAACACAGTCAAATGCACACACACACTGCACACACACACATATACACATAAACACAATCAAATGCACACACACTGCACACACACACTGCACACACACACATATACACAGTCAAATGCACACACACACTGCACACACACACTGCACACACAGCAGAGGTTGTGCCCCACTATGGGTCTTTTTTCATATTTTACAACATGTTTTTTCCACTCTAATACTGTTACACACATTAAACATGAATTATAAAAGTTGGTTGATGATAGATGATAATTGTTTATACCTGTTTCCTGATGTAAATGTTAGGTGTCATTCTGTGGTGGGACATGCTGGGAGCGACACTTTGACTTTGGTTTTATTTAAATGTGTGTGTATTCATATTGTGCCTGTATGTTTCCTGCTTGTGGTTCTGGGCAGTTTTGACTTGTCACCTTATTGATCATCTTCCCCTTCAGCACAGCTCAGTGAGCAACAGTGCACGAGGAGACCACTGCGACCGAGTGGATGAGCAAAGTTGTCAAATCAGACTTAGCTGTAAACTTTGTCCTCTGAGGACACATGAAAGCATGTCAAGGCTTAGAAAGACATATAAAAGTTTACAGAGTCTTACAGACACCAATAAATGGTCAGCGGGGTTTAAGGCGGCTTCCAACAAGCCCATGTGGTCCGCCTCAAAGTCCTCAGCCAGCACCAACACTACTGAGTGACGTGAGGTCAGGATCACTTCTCACACACGGCGTCCACAGAGACATCACTCAAAGTCTAAAATGGTTTGGTGATCAGAGCTGTGGTTTACAGACTGAACAATCAATAATCAATATCACCAAAATAACGTGTGCAGGAAGAATCCAACACTCCTGGAATTGGGCTGCGACCTGGACCCATACTGGAATCAACAGGTCACCATGGCAACAGACTCCAGTAGGTAAATCTAATGAAGGGGACAAACTGCTTTTTTTCTCCTCACCTGGCAGGAGGCTGCAGGTCCAAAACAGGAGAAGATGGTAAAAATCCATGAGTGGTCTTGAAAACACACCGACTCAGAGTGTTAACTGATTCTTAACTCTGCTGTGCTGATGAGAGGAGCAGTGAGAGGAGGAGGAGGAGGAGGAGCACAGTGAGCACACCTCCTCCTGCCTGGTCTGGATTTACCTTCTCTTCCTATTGGCTTGGTTCTCTGATCTCTGTGTCAGCAGCACTGAGCACCACATGTGCACATCCACAGAATCACGAGGGATGATCACAGAAGCAACACTCTGGCCTGATCCAAAGTACAGCCTCTGGATCTTGATGTGTATTTATTCAGGTCCATAAGTATTTGCACAGTGACACTTTGTGTTTACTCATTTTACCTCCGTAATCCACCACAGTGGAGCTGAAATGAGCCGATCAGGATGTGCTTGAATTATAGACTTTCTACTGTAATATAGTAAAGGTCTTCACATGGTTAATTAGGTTCACCACATTAAAGTGTGGCTTCAGTGTCTTTAGAAATTCCTTCTCTGGTCCACCGTGAAGCTGCATACTCGTGATGTGCAAATGAAAAATTACACCATGCAAAGTTTCTCCAAGCACAGCCAGAGAACCCTACACCTTCTTCAGAGCTGCTGTGGATGTCTTGTCAACTTCTTCCACCAGGACAGGGCCAGAAGGACTAGACTTGTCTTCATAGACACCACCACATTCTCTGTCTAAAATATGAGTGTTGTTATCTTCAAAGATGTGTCCAGCAAAAGGAATAACAGTGGAAGAAATTTGTGAGAAACTCGGAGGGACTTTCAGCAAGCACAAGATTCATGCAACACCAACAGACAGGAACTGGTTTAGCCCAAAGACAGCACACCATCACCTCCAAAGCCAGTCTGGTGTGTGTGGTTCAGTGAGGAGTGCTACGAGCTCCACGTTGGAGAAACCAAACAGCTGATCAATAAAAAAACGACTCAACACAAGAGGACCTGTTCCTGTGGTCAGGACTCAGCCGTCTACCAACATCTGAAGACAAAAGGCAGTGGTGGGCACAGCTAACCAAAACGTTAGCTTTGATAACTGGTAATCAGCTAACTGAAACGTTATCTTTTATAATGCTAAACTGACAAACTGCCTAAAAACTTATCAGAAGCTACAGCTAACTGATAACTTTCAATTTTGTCTCCCATACACTCTTAGCTACTAACAAGCCAATTTGAGTTTAAACACCGCCAAAGGTTCTAATAGAATCAAAGGCAATCACAAACCCAAATTCAGCCAATGGGACAGTGCTTTTGTCTTTGTGCACTCCGCCCACTGCTATAAGGAAGCATCTACACTCACCTGACACCCTCACCTGTTGTCACAAACCTACATACAAAAATAAATAATCAATCAATTTTTTTCAATCAATTTTTTTATATAGCGCCAAATCACAACAAACAGTTGCCCCAAGGCGCTTTATATTGTAAGGCAAGGCCATACAATAATTATGTAAAACCCCAACGGTCAAAACGACCCCCTGTGAGCAAGCACTTGGCTACAGTGGGAAGGAAAAACTCCCTTTTAACAGGAAGAAACCTCCAGCAGAACCAGGCTCAGGGAGGGGCAGTCTTCTGCTGGGACTGGTTGGGGCTGAGGGAGAGAACCAGGAAAAAGACATGCTGTGGAGGGGAGCAGAGATCGATCACTAATGATTAAATGCAGAGTGGTGCATACAGAGCAAAAAGAGAAAGAAACAGTGCATCATGGGAACCCCCCAGCAGTCTACGTCTATAGCAGCATAACTAAGGGATGGTTCAGGGTCACCTGATCCAGCCCTAACTATAAGCTTTAGCAAAAAGGAAAGTTTTAAGCCTAATCTTAAAAGTAGAGAGGGTGTCTGTCTCCCTGATCTGAATTGGGAGCTGGTTCCACAGGAGAGGAGCCTGAAAGCTGAAGGCTCTGCCTCCCATTCTACTCTTACAAACCCTAGGAACTACAAGTAAGCCTGCAGTCTGAGAGCGAAGCGCTCTATTGGGGTGATATGGTACTACGAGGTCCCTAAGATAAGATGGGACCTGATTATTCAAAACCTTATAAGTAAGAAGAATAATTTTAAATTCTATTCTAGAATTAACAGGAAGCCAATGAAGAGAGGCCAATATGGGTGAGATATGCTCTCTCCTTCTAGTCCCCGTCAGTACTCTAGCTGCAGCATTTTGAATTAACTGAAGGCTTTTTAGGGAACTTTTAGGACAACCTGATAATAATGAATTACAATAGTCCAGCCTAGAGGAAATAAATGCATGAATTAGTTTTTCAGCATCACTCTGAGACAAGACCTTTCTGATTTTAGAGATATTGCGTAAATGCAAAAAAGCAGTCCTACATATTTGTTTAATATGCGCTTTGAATGACATATCCTGATCAAAAATGACTCCAAGATTTCTCACAGTATTACTAGAGGTCAGGGTAATGCCATCCAGAGTAAGGATGTGGTTAGACACCATGTTTCTAAGATTTTGGGGGCCAAGTACAATAACTTCAGTTTTATCTGAGTTAAAAGCAGGAAATTAGAGGTCATCCATGTCTTTATGTCTGTAAGACAATCCTGCAGTTCAGCTAATTGGTGTGTGTCCTCTGGCTTCATGGATAGATAAAGCTGGGTATCATCTGCGTAACAATGAAAATTTAAGCAATACCGTCTAATAATACTGCCTAAGGGAAGCATGTATAAAGTGAATAAAATTGGTCCTAGCACAGAACCTTGTGGAACTCCATAATTAACTTTAGTCTGTGAAGAAGATTCCCCATTTACATGAACAAATTGTAATCTATTAGATAAATATGATTCAAACCACCGCAGCGCAGTGCCTTTAATACCTATGGCATGCTCTAATCTCTGTAATAAAATTTTATGGTCAGTATCAAAAGCAGCACTGAGGTCTAACAGAACAAGCACAGAGATGAGTCCACTGTCCGAGGCCATAAGAAGATCATTTGTAACCTTCACTAATGCTGTTTCTGTACTATGATGAATTCTAAAACCTGACTGAAACTCTTCAAATAGACCATTCCTCTGCAGATGATCAGTTAGCTGTTTACAACTACCCTTTCAAGAATTTTTGAGAGAAAAGGAAGGTTGGAGATTGGCCTATAATTAGCTAAGATAGCTGGGTCAAGTGATGGCTTTTTAAGTAATGGTTTAATTACTGCCACCTTAAAAGCCTGTGGTACATAGCCAACTAACAAAGATAGATTGATCATATTTAAGATCGAAGCATTAAATAATGGTAGGGCTTCCTTGAGCAGCCTGGTAGGAATGGGGTCTAATAAACATGTTGATGGTTTGGATGAAGTAACAAATGAAAATAACTCAGACAGAACAATCGGAGAGAAAGAGTCTAACCAAATACCGGCATCACTGAAAGCAGCCAAAGATAACGAAACGTCTTTGGGATGGTTATGAGTAATTTTTTCTCTAATAGTTAAAATTTTGTTAGCAAAGAAAGTCATGAAGTCATTACTAGTTAAAGTTAATGGAATACTCAGCTCAATAGAGCTCTGACTCTTTGTCAGCCTGGCTACAGTGCTGAAAAGAAACCTGGGGTTGTTCTTATTTTCTTCAATTAGTGATGAGTAGAAGATGTCCTAGCTTTACGGAGGGCTTTTTTATAGAGCAACAGACTCTTTTTCCAGGCTAAGTGAAGATCTTCTAAATTAGTGAGACGCCATTTCCTCTCCAACTTACGGGTTATCTGCTTTAAGCTACGAGTTTGTGAGTTATACCATGGAGTCAGGCACTTCTGATTTAAAGCTCTCTTTTTAGAGGAGCTACAGCATCCAAAGTTGTCTTCAATGAGGATGTAAAACTATTGACGAGATACTCTATCTCACTTACAGAGTTTAGGTAGCTACTCTGCACTGTGTTGGTATATGGCATTAGAGAACATAAAGAAGGAATCATATCCTTAAACCTAGTTACAGCGCTTTCTGAAAGACTTCTAGTGTAATGAAACTTATTCCCCACTGCTGGGTAGTCCATCAGAGTAAATGTAAATGTTATTAAGAAATGATCAGACAGAAGGGAGTTTTCAGGGAATACTGTTAAGTCTTCTATTTCCATACCATAAGTCAGAACAAGATCTAAGATATGATTAAAGTGGTGGGTGGACTCATTTACTTTTTGAGCAAAGCCAATAGAGTCTAATAATAGATTAAATGCAGTGTTGAGGCTGTCATTCTCAGCATCTGTGTGGATGTTAAAATCGCCCACTATAATTATCTTATCTGAGCTAAGCACTAAGTCAGACAAAAGGTCTGAAAATTCACAGAGAAAATCACAGTAACGACCAGGTGGACGATAGATAATAACAAAACTGGTTTTTGGGACTTCCAATTTGGATGGACAAGACTAAGAGTCAAGCTTTCAAATGAATTAAAGCTCTGTCTGGGTTTTGATTAATTAATAAGCTGGAATGGAAGATTGCTTCTAATCCTCCGCCCCGGCCCGTGCTACGATCATTCTGACAGTTAGTGTGCTTGGGGGTGTTGACTCATTTAAACTAACCATATTCATCCTGCTGTAACCAGGTTTCTGTAAGGCAGAATAAATCAATATGTTGATCAATTATTATATCATTTACCAACAGGGACTTAGAAGAGAGAGACCTAATGTTTAATAGACCACATTTAACTGTTTTAGTCTGTGGTGCAGTTGAAGGTGCTATATTATTTTTTCTTTTGAATTTTTATGCTTAAATAGATTTTTGCTGGTTATTGGTAGTCTGGGAGCAGGCACCGTCTCTACGGGGATGGGGTAATGAGGGGATGGCAGGGGGAGAGAAGCTGCAGAGAGGTGTGTAAGACTACAAACTCTGCTTCCTGGTCCCAACCCTGGATAGTCACGGTTTGGAGGATTTAAGAAAATGGCCAGATTTCTAGAAATGAGAGCTGCTCCATCCAAAGTGGATGGATGCCGTCTCTCCTAACAAGACCAGGTTTTCCCCGAAGCTTTGCCAATTATCTATGAAGCCCACCTCATTTTTTGGACACCACTCAGACAGCCAGCAATTCAAGGAGAACATGCGGCTAAACATGTACTCCCGGTCTGATTGGGGAGGGGCCCAGAGAAAACTACAGAGTCCGACATTGTTTTTTGCAAAGACAGGTGAAATCCAAGCAGCTACAAAAATCACGAGCTTAGAGTAGAACCACAGCTGCTTAAAAGGGCTCACGTGAGGTAGTCCAGATGAAAAGGATGCCTTCTAGAGGTTTTCCAGTTGTGAGGGGATCCAGAACCATCAGAAAATTATGTTACTTTATAATATCTTAATTATAATAAAATTTAATTATATTATATGTTGATTATACAAAAACCCAGACAATACAAAACCCAAACATGAAAACAAAACAATACAAAAACCCAGACATGAAATCCAAAACAATACAAAACCCAAGCATGAACAAAACCCAGACATGAACACAAAACAATACAAAAACCCAGACATGAACACAAAGCAATACAAAAACCCAGACATGAACACAAAGCAATACAAAAAGCCAAACATGAAAACCAAAACACTTCAAAAACCCAGACATGATAACCAAAACAATACAAAAACCCAGACATGGACACAAAACAATACAAAAACCCAGACATTAACACAAAGCAATACAAAAACCCAAACATGAAACCAAAACAATACAAAAACCCAGACATGAAAACCAAAACAATACAAAAACCCAGACATGAACACAAAACAATACAAAAACCCAGACATAAAAACCAAAACAATACAAAAACCAAGACATGAAAACCAAAACAATACAAAACCCAAGCATGAACACAAAGCAATACAAAAACCCAGACATGAAAAACAAAACACTTCAAAAACCCAGACATGAAAACCAAAACAATACAAAAACCCAGACATGAACACAAAGCAATACAAAAACCCAAACATGGAAACCAAAACACTTCAAAAACCCAGACATGAAAACCAAAACAATACAAAACCCAAGCATGAACACAAAACAATACAAAAACCCAGACATGAACACAAAGCAATACAAAAACCCAGACATGAACACAAACAATACAGAAACCCAGACATGAACACAAAACAATACAAAAACCCAGACATTAACACAAAGCAATACAAAAACCCAAACATGAAAACAAAACAATACAAAAACCCAGACATAAAAACCAAAACAATACAAAACCCAAGCATGAACACAAAGCAAAACAAAAACCCAAACATTAAAACAAAGCAAAACAAAAATCCAAACATGAAAACAAAACAATACAAAAACCAAGACATGAAAACCAAAACAATACAAAACCCAAGCATGAACACAAAGCAATACAAAAACCCAAACATGAAAACCAAAACACTTCAAAAACCCAGACATGAAAACCAAAACAATACAAAAACCCAGACATGAACACAAAGCAATACAAAAACCCAAACATGGAAACCAAAACACTTCAAAAACCCAGACATGAAAAACAAAACAATACAAAAACCCAGACATGAACACAAAGCAATACAAAACCAGTACATGAACACAAAGCAATACAAAACCCAAGCATGAACACAAAACAACACAAAACCCAGACATGAAAACCAAAACAATACAAAGCCCAAGCATGAACACAAAGCAAAACAAAAACCCAAACATTAAAACAAAGCAAAACAAAAACCAAGACATGAAAACCAAAACAATACCAAAACCAAGACATGAAAACCAAAGCAATACAAAAACCCAGACATGAAAACCAAAACACTTCAAAAACCCAGACATGAAAATCAAAACACTTCAAAAACCCAGACATGAAAACCAAAGCAATACAAAAACCCAGACATGAACACAAAGCAATACAAAAACCCAAACATGAAAACCAAAACACTTCAAAAACCCAGACATGAAAACCAAAACAATACAAAAACCCAGACATCAATCAATCAATCAACTATTTTCTTATATAGCGCCAAATCACAACAAACAGTTGCCCCAAGGCGCTCCACACTGCAAGGCAAGGCCATACAATAACCATGAAAAACCCCAACGGTCAAAACGACCCCCTATGAGCAAGCACTTGGCCACAGTGGGAAGGAAAAACTCCCTTTTAACAGGAAGAAACCTCCAGCAGAACCAGGCTCAGGGAGGGGCAGTCTTCTGCTGAGACTGGTTGGGGCTGAGGGAAAGAACCAGGAAAAAGACATGCCGAGAAGGGGGGCAGAGATCGATCACTAATGATTAAATGCAGAGTGATGCATACGGAGCAAAAAGAGAAAGAAACACTCAGTGCATCATGGGAACCCCCCCACAGTCTACGTCCAAAGCAACATAACCAAGGGATGGTCCGGGGTCACCCGATCCAGCCCTAACTATAAGCTTTAGCGAAAAGGAAAGTTTTAAGCCTAATCTTAAAAGTAGAGAGGGTATCTGTCTCCCTGATCTGAATTGGGAGCTGGTTCCACAGGAGAGGAGCCTGAAAGCTGAAGGCTCTGCCTCCCATTCTACTCTTACAAACCCCAGGACCTACAAGTAAGCCCGCAGTCTGAGAGCGAAGCGCTCTAATGGGGTAATATGGTACTACGAGGTCCCTAAGATAAGATGGGACCTGATTATTCAAAACCTTATAAGTAAGAAGAAGAATTTTAAATTCTATTCTAGAATTAACAGGAAGCCAATGAAGAGAGGCCAACACGGGTGAGATATGCTCTCTCCTGCTAGTCCCCGTCAGTACTCTAGCTGCAGCATTCTGAACCAACTGAAGGCTTTTTAGGGAACTTTTAGGACAACCTGATAATAATGAATTACAATAGTCCAGCCTAGAGGAAATAAATGCATGAATTAGTTTTTCAGCATCACTCTGAGACAAGACCTTTCTGATTTTAGAGATATTGCGTAAATGCAAAAAGGCAGTCCTACATATTTGTTTAATATGCGCTTTGAATGACATATCCTGATCAAAAATGACTCCAAGATTTCTCACAGTATTACTAGAGATCAGGGAAATGCCATCCAGAGTAACGATCTGGTTAGACACCATGCTTCTAAGATTTGTGGGGCCAAGTACAATAACTTCAGTTTTATCTGAGTTTAAAAGCAGGAAATTAGAGGTCATCCATGTCTTTATGTCTGTAAGACAATCCTGCAGTTTAGCTAATTGGTGTGTATCCTCTGGCTTCATGGATAGATAAAGCTGGGTATCATCTGCGTAACAATGAAAATTTAAGCAATACCGTCTAATAATACTGCCCAAGGGAAGCATGTATAAAGTGAATAAAATTGGTCCTAGCACAGAACCTTGTGGAACTCCATAATTAACCTTAGTCTGTAAGAAGATTCCCCATTTACATGAACAAACTGTAATCTATTAGACAAATATGATTCAAACCACCGCAGCGCAGTGCCTTTAATACCTATGGACATGCTCCTAATCTCTGTAATAAAATTTTATGGTCAACAGTATCAAAAGCAGCACTGAGGTCCAACAGAACAAGCACAGAGATAAGTCCACTGTCCGAAGCCATAAGAAGATCATTTGTAACCTTCAGTAATGCTGTTTCTGTACTATGATGAATTCTAAAACCTGACTGAAACTCTTCAAATAGATCATTCCTCTGCAGGTGATCAGTTAGCTGTTTTACAACTACCCTCTCAAGAATCTTTGAGAGAAAAGGAAGGTTGGAGATTGGCCTATAATTAGCTAAGATAGCTGGGTCAAGTGATGGCTTTTTAAGTAATGGTTTAATTACTGCCACCTTAAAGGCCTGTGGTACATAGCCAACTAACAAAGATAGATTGATCATATTTAAGATCGAAGCATTAAATAATGGTAGGACTTCCTTGAGCAGCCTGGCAGGAATGGGGTCTAATAACATGTTGATGGTTTGGATGAAGTAACTAATGAAAATAACTCAGACAGAACAATCGGAGAGAAAGAGTCCTAACCAAATACCGGCATCACTGAAAGCAGCCAAAGATAACGATACATCTTTGGGATGGTTATGAGTAATTTTTTCTCTAATAGTCAAAATTTTGTTAGCAAAGAAAGTCATGAAGTCATTACTAGTTAAAGTTAAAGGAATACTCAGCTCAATAGAGCTCTGACTCTTTGTCAGCCTGGCTACAGTGCTGAAAAGAAACCTGGGGTTGTTCTTATTTTCTTCAATTAGTGATGAGTAGAAAGATGTCCTAGCTTCACGGAGGGCTTTCTTATAGAGCAACAAACTCTTTTTCCAGGCTAAGTGAAGATCTTCTAAATTAGTGAGACGCCATTTCCTCTCCAACTTACGGGTTATCTGCTTTAAGCTACGAGTTTGTGAGTTATACCACGGAGTCAGGCACTTCTGATTTAAAGCTCTCTTTTTCAGAGGAGCTACAGCATCCAAAGTTGTCTTCAATGAGGATGTAAAACTACGTGACGAGATACTCTAGCTCCCTTACAGAGTTTAGGTAGCTACTCTGCTCTGTGTTGGTATATGACATTAGAGAACATAAAGAAGGAATCATATCCTTAAACCTAGTTACAGCGCTTTCTGAAAGACTTCTAGTGTAATGAAACTTATTCCCCACTGCTGGGTAGTCCATCAGGGTAAATGTAAATGTTATTAAAAAATGATCAGACAGAAAGGAGTTTTCAGGGAATACTGTTAAGTCTTCTATTTCCATACCATAAGTCAGAACAAGATCTAAGATATGATTAAAGTGGTGGGTGGACTCATTTACTTTTTGAGCAAAGCCGATAGAGTCTAATAATAGATTAAATGCAGTGTTGAGGCTGTCATTCTCAGCATCTGTGTGGATGTTAAAATCGCCCACTATAATTATCTTATCTGAGCTAAGCACTAAGTCAGACAAAAGGTCTGAAAATTCACAGAGAAACTCACAGTAACGACCAGGTGGACGATAGATAATAACAAATAAAACTGGTTTTTGGGACTTCCAATTTGGATGGACAAGACTAAGAGACAAGCGTTCAAATGAATTAAAGCTCTGTCTAGGTTTTTGATTAATTAATAAGCTGGAATGGAAGATTGCTGCTAATCCTCCGCCCCGGCCCGTGCTACGAGCATTCTGACAGTTAGTGTGACTCGGGGGTGTTGACTCATTTAAACTAACATATTCATCCTGCTGTAACCAGGTTTCTGTAAGGCAGAATAAATCAATACGTTGATCAATTATTATATCATTTACCAACAGGGACTTAGAAGAAAGAGACCTAATGTTTAATAGACCACATTTAACTGTTTTAGTCTGTGGTGCAATTGAAGGTGCTATATTATTTTTTCTTTTTGAATTTTTATGCTTAAATAGATTTTTGCTAGTTATTGGTGGTCTGGGAGCAGGCACCGTCTCTACGGGGATGGGGTAATGAGGGGATGGCAGGGGGAGAGAAGCTGCAGAGAGGTGTATAAGACCACAGCTCTGCCTCCTGGTCCCAACGCTAGACAGTCACAGTTTGGAGGATCCCAAAAAATTGGCCAGATTTCTAGAAATGAGAGCTGCTCCCTCTAAAGTGGGATGGATGCCGTCTCTCCTAACAAGACCAGGTTTTCCCCAGAAGCTTTGCCAATTATCAATGAAGCCCACCTCATTTTTTGGACACCACTCAGACAGCCAGCAATTCAAGGAGAACATGCGGCTAAACATGTCACTCCCGGTCTGATTGGGGAGGGGCCCAGAGAAAACAACAGAGTCCGACATTGTTTTTGCAAAGTTACACACCGATTTAATGTTAATTTTAGTGACCTCCGATTGGCGTAACCGGGTGTCATTACTGCCGACGTGAATTACAATCTTACCAAATTTACGCTTAGCCTTAGCCAGCAATTTCAAATGTCCTTCGATGTCGCCTGCTCTGGCCCCCAGGAAGACAATTGACAATGGTTGCTGGTGTCGCTAACTTCACATTTCTCAAAACAGAGTCGCCAATAACCAGAGTTTGATCCTCGGCGGGTGTGTCGTCGAGTGGGGAAAAACGGTTAGAGATGTGAACGGGTTGACGGTGTACACGGGGCTTCTGTTTAGGGCTACGCTTCCTCCTCACAGTCACCCAGTCAGCCTGCTTTCCCAACTGCTCGGGATCTGCCAGGGGGGAACTAACGGCGGCTAAGCTACCTTGGTCCGCACCGACTACAGGGGCCTGGCTAGCTGTAGAATTTTCCACGGTGCGGAGCCGAGCCTCCACTTCGCCCAGCCTGGCCTCCAAAGCCACGAACAAGCTGCACTTATTACAAGTACCGTTACTGCTAAAGGAGGCCGAGGAATAACTAAACATTTCACACCCAGAGCAGAAAAGTGCGGGAGAGACAGGAGAAGCCGCCATGCTAAATCGGCTAAGAGCTAGTAGCTACGCTAAGCTAGCGGATTCCCAAAAACACACAAAGTGAATAATGTGCAAATAATCCAGAGGTGATTCAGCAGAAGGAGTGCCCCAATCAAGGCACCAAACAGGCCATGAAGCACAAAGCAATACAAAAACCCAGACATGAAAACCAAAACAATACAAAAACCCAGACATGAACACAAAGCAATACAAAAACCCAAGCATGAACACAAAACAATGCAAAAACCCAAACATGAACACAAAACAATACAAAACCCAGACATGAACACAAAACAACACAAAACCCAGACATGAACACAAAGCAATACAAAACCCAGACATGAACACAAAGCAATACAAAACCCAAACATGAACACAAAACAATACAAATCAATACAAAACCCAAACATGAAAACAAAACAATGCAAAACAATACAAAACCCAAACATGAACACAAAACCCAAACATGAACACAAAACAATACAAAACCCAAACATGAAAACAAAGCAATACAAAACCCAAACATGAACACAAAGCAATACAAAACCCAAACATGAACACAAAGCAATACAAAACCCAAACATGAACACAAAACAATACAAAACAATATAAAACCCAAACATGAAAACAAAACAATGCAAAACAATACAAAACCCAAACATGAACACAAAACAATACAAAACCCAAACATGAACACAAAACAATACAAAACAATACAAAACCCAAACATGAAAACAAAACAATGCAAAACAATACAAAACCCAAACATGAACACAAAACAATACAAAACAATACAAAACCCAAACATGAAAACAAAACAATGCAAAACAATACAAAACCCAAACATGAACACAAAGCAATACAAAACCCAAACATGAACACAAAGCAATACAAAACAATACAAAACCCAAACATGAAAACAAAACAATTCAAAACAATACAAAACCCAGACATGAACACAAAGCAATACAAAAACCCAGACATGAACACAAAGCAATACAAAACCCAGACATGAAACCAAACACTTCAAAAACCCAGACATGAAAACCAAAACAATACAAAAACCCAGACATGAACACAAAACAATACAAAAACCCAGACATTAACACAAAGCAATACAAAACCCAAACATGAACACAAAACAATACAAAAACCTAGACATGAAAACCAAAACAATACAAAACCCAAGCATGAACCACAAAGCAAAACAAAAACCCAAACATGACACAAAACATACAAAACCCAAGCATGACACAAACAACACAAAACCCAGCATGAACACAAAGCAATACAAACCCAGACATGAACACAAAACAATACAAAACCCAAACATGAAAACAAACATGCAAACAAGACAAAACCCAAACATGACACAAAACAATACCAAAAACCACCAAACATTGAACACAAAACAATACAAACCCAAACTGAAAATAAAACAATGCAAAACAATACAAACCCAAACATGAACACAAAAACAATACAAAACCCAACATGAAATAAAAACAATGCAAACAATACAAACCCAAACATGACCACAAAGCAATAACAAACCCAAACATGAACACAAAACAATACAAAACCACATACAAAACCCAAACATGAAAACAAAACAATGCAAAACCATACAAAACCCCAAACCTGAACACCAAACACAATACAAAACCCAAACCATGAACACAAAACAATACAAAATACAAAACCCCAAACATGACAACAAAACAAGCACAACAATACCAAAAACCCAAACATGACACAAAGCAATACAAAACCCAAACATGAACACAAAACAATACAAAACAATACAAAACCCAAACATGAAAACAAAACAATGCAAAACAATACAAAACCCAAACATGAACACAAAGCAATACAAAACCCAAACATGAACACAAACAATACAAAACAATACAAAACCCAAACATGAAAACAAAACAATACAAAACCCAAACATGAACACAAAACAATACAAAACAATACAAAGCCCAAACATGAAAATAAAACAATGCAAAACAATACAAAGCCCAAACATGAACACAAAACAATGCAAAACAATACAAAGCCCAAACATGAAAACAGCTGCTGCTTGCAGCTGACACGCCCACCTCAGTGATCGGACTCACAGGTCACAGAAAAAACGCCTCACTCTCTGTTCCTTTCTTCTGTGATTATTTATTTTATGTATTTATTATGAAAATATGTATGTAATTATTGTTATATTTATTAGTTTTCCTGCAGCTGTCTGATATCTGTGTTTTAATTTAACATGTCATGTGCGCTGTCAGTTCCAGTTGACGGTGAGTCGCTGGCCAGCGATCAGCTGAGAGGCGCCGTGTGTCCACAGCACTATCAGCACAGTGATCACACATGAATGAGTTCACGCCATGTTTTACTTATTTTCACTCTGTCTTGTGGACTACAGTTTATGTGGTGGAAGGTTCATTAGCCTGAGGCAGCTAGTACAGTCACACCGTGCAGATGTGCGGCTCCACTCAGGTTTATTTTATGGAGTGTGTGTTCTTCAAACAAACTGAGCCCCCAAATGCAAGCAGCCAAAACAATATCCCACAGTTGCAAACCAAGAGTTCAATAATGAGTCCAAGAAAAGACGAGGAGCAAAGTCATAAAACTGAACGCGGTACACGAACCACGCCAGCAAAAACAGAAAACATGTACAAGAACCAACGCCAGGCAAAAACAGAAACCGGTACAAGAACCAACGCCAGCAAAAACAGGAAACACGGGTACAAGAACCAACGCCAGCAAAAACAGATAGACACACCGGTACAGAACCAACGCCAAGCAAAAACAGAAACACGGTACAAGAACCAACGCCAGCCAAAAACAGAAACCCACGGTACAAGAACCAACGCCAGCAAAACAGAAACCCGGTACAAGACCCAACGCCAGCAAAAACAGAAACACGGTACAAGAACCAACGCCAGCAAAAACAGAAACACGGGTACAAGAACCAACGCCAGCAAAAAACAGAAACACGGTACAAGAACCAACGCCAGCAAAAACAGAAACACGGTACAAGAACCAACGCCAGCAAAAACAGAAACACGGTACAAGAACCAACGCCCAGCAAAACAGAAACACGGTACAAGAACCAACGCCAGCAAAAACAGAAACACGGTACAAGAACCAACGCCAGCAAAAACAAGAAACACGGTACAAGAACCAACGCCAGCAAAAACAGAAACACGGTACCAAGAACCAACGCCAGCAAAAACAGAAACACGGTACAAGAACCAACGCCAGACAAAAACAGAAACACGGTACAAGAACCAACGCCAGCAAAAACAGAAACACGGTACAAGAACCAACGCCAGCAAAAACAGAAACACGGTACAAGAACCAACGCCAGCAAAAACAGAAACACGGTACAAGAACCAACGCCAGCAAAAACAGAAACACGGTACAAGAACCAACGCCAGCAAAACAGGAAACACGGTACTAAGAACCAACGCCAGCAAAACAGAAACACGGTACAAGAACCAACGCCAGCAAAACAGAAACACGGTACAAGAACCAACGCCAAGCAAAAACAGAAACACGGTACAAGAACCAACGCCAGCAAAAACAGAAAGTCACTCTGGATAATCAGAAACCATTTAGCAGAGCTGAAACCACAGAGAATCTACACGTGCTGAACTGAGGGAAGACTGTCAAGACTTAAATACAAACCCACAGGTGTGTGTAATTAGGGGAAGGGGGAGGAGCAAAAACATATAGAGGGACTGAACAAAATGGAGGACAAGTGTGTGAAAGGTCAAAGGTCATGTGACAACTAACAATAAAAAGGTGAACAGAAAGTAAACAGACATCTGCAGGTTAGTGGAACAATAATGATACAAACTACAATAGAGGAAGTAACAAAACCTAAACATAAATCTCAGAGTAAATAAGGTGCAGAACTGAGAGAACGAAGATAATGACAGCAGGAGGTGATCAGAAGTGCTAAGGACTAAACCAAAAATCTAGAACTACAGCAGAAAAGCAGAATGGGACTCAAACATGAGACGGAGTGCAACAGGAAGACAACACAAGACAGACAGGTGAGGATGCAGCAGTGTATCACCAGTTATCCATCTTCATGATGAAGTGGTATAGAGGAGGATTTTCTTCAAAAGACGACCTGAAAGTCTGGCTACAAATTGCCAGGAGGTACATCTGAGATGTAAGCCTGGATTTGATCTGTTTTGGTCAAAGAAAATCCTTCTCTGCTCTACTCCACTATGAAGCTAAGAGTAGTGATCCAAAATGCAAAACGTGCACTGTGCACAATTCCTCCAATCACAGCCATATAAGCCCATAACCTCTTCTGGGTTGTCTGGGTGTCTTGGTAGCTTTCCTCACTCTTCTCCTTCTTGCACAGTCACTCAGTTTTTGAGAACTGTCTGCTCCATGCAGATTTACCATTGAGTGTCAAATGTCAAAATTCCAAAGGAAAGAAACTCTACAAAACACCATTAAGTGTCCATGAACAAAGTTAGACAAAGAAAAAGACAAAAATCCAGAAAAAAAAGGCAGATGAGGTAATAAATGCAACAAAAGGCGACTGTCCAAAAGGTGACAGTGAAGTAACTTTACAAAGTGAAGAATAACAAGTGGTAACTGACAGGACATGTGGCAGAGAAGTCAGGAAAGTCATGTAGTCGACTACCAACAAGCACAAACCAAAACGTGACTTATACAACCGACAAATTACACACAGGTGTGAATAACGACCGTAACGAAAGAAGCATGTGAGAAAAATCAATGCGTGCACACAAGACAATAAAAGCAGACAACCTGAGTGGACAAAACACAAATAAACTGACAGAACAGAAATACAATAACTACAATGACGGAAAAAATAAAAAACACGAAAAGCAGGAAGAATGGCATGAGGGAAGAACAACCCTCCCTGCAGCTGTCAGATAACCCCGCCTCACTGTCAGGCGTTACCTTGACAACGGGCGTGAATGTGGACCCGGAAACAGACACTGATGGGCCTTTTACACTGGAGGCATCAACCCGACGTGTCAATACCTCCCAATGAGTCAGTGACATCACAGCAGACGCGGCAAGGGGGCAGAGATTTTCACTCTGATTTCTTCATAAGCCCAAGAAAGCTGAGCGATCGCCATCTTGGATTTGTGGCTGCAGAACCACAAAAACAGCTTAAAAACAGCAGAACAATTCTCCCATCACCCTGCTGGGAGAAGCTTTTTTTAGCGACTTTTTGGAGTGACACGAGCTGAAGGAGGACTGACGACTTGGGGGGTATCGATCGAACCGTGAGAGCAGGCAGAGCCGCACGATGGAACCAGGGTTCAGGCCTCATCCCTGGGCAGACCGAGGCAGGCGGCCGGGGTGATGGAGCAAACCCACTGAGTCCCAAATTCCTCACTTTTCGATATATAAAAACACCCAGTTTAAGCAACGGAGCTTACTTCTGCAAATTTGTCTAAGGTGAGAGTAATTCAAAGATAAACTGTGACGTGCATGTTGTGTCTGGCCCCACCATGCCTTGTGCAGTAACTTTTTGTTTCCACCAGATGGCACCCTTCTGTTTTCAACCTGTAGTATTTTCTGTTGTACACTAGATGGCGCTCTTTATGTTGATCTGCACACCCGTTGAGTTATGACTGAGAGACTATTTAAGAACTGTGATTTAGTTCATCCTTTGCCAGATGCTACTGTGACTTCCATGACAGTTTGTGCTGTGGCTAACAAACTGTTCTGCCAGCCTTCTTTCCTCAGCCACGCGCCAGACGGAGATCAGAGGATTTATTCCTGACAGCTTCACTGCAACCTTGAACACGTCTCCAGCTGTGCGCTCAGACGCTGAAGCGCCCTGCAGCTTATGCTCAGGTAAAACCAACTTGTCTCCTGTTACTACAGTTACACAGTCTGTCTTCTCCTCATGTCCAGAACCACTCCGGCACTGCCCCTGTGCAGACCTGAACCCTGGTACTGGCTCTCTGCTCGACACGTCTCTGTGGGGACTTGCCTGGATCTAAAAGGCCAGTTAAGTCTGCTTGTATCTCTGTGAAATCCCGCTCTGGGATTCCTTTAAGACAGTGACTGTGTTTGAGAAGAACAGTACAAGAACTCTGATAAAGACTTGCATAAACTTGATACCAAACAGTTGTGAACGATACTCAGCTGTATCCTGTTGCTGCTTAATTGAAGCTGCGCTCCCCCTGCAGTGCTTGACCTCTGATCTTGGAACACTGATGAACTATGAACAATTTCTAAATTACAACCCCAATTCCAATGAAGTTGGGACATTGTGTGAAATGTAAACAGAACAGTGATTTTTAAATCCTCTTCAACCTATATTCAACTGAATACAAAGACAAGATATTTAATGTTCAAACTGATAAACTTTATTGTTTACACACAATGTCCCAACCTCATTGGAACTGGGGTTGTACATAAGATGTCTGAAATTTGTTTCGGGTTGATGAAGTTCCACGCAGGTTGAAGGTAGTAGACATGGAATATTTGGAATATTTGTTTTAGCAAGTTTTCAGGGTTTCATGTCTGCAGTGATTTATAAATGAGCTGCCAAAGCCAAGTAGTAGAGGATAACTGCTATTGCTCTTTACTGCAAAACATGAATACTGAAAAAATATCTCCCAAAACATGAACGCAGGTCTCACAAAATGTGAATATCATTCATGATATATTCAGTGTAAATAGTTTATGGATTTCAGTAACTGAAATCAGTAATTGATTTAATAAAATCTGCCCAGGGTAGCATAATGGTACACAATGTATGGAACCAAATTTGAACTTTAAATGGGACAAATAATCCATGTCATGTGACATAGCACCAATCAAATTACAATTGCACTCAACCATTACATATTTAAAATGTTATGGGTCTAAGTAAAAGGCACCATCATTCACATTTGTTAAATGCACTAAAAATCACGACAGTGGTTGATGTTATAAGTAAGAATACATACAGCTTTTATCATAGAGCTTTATCTCCAGTTCAACAAATCCAGTCTTGATTTCATTCATATTATATTCTAAATGGTGAGTTCATCAACAACACACTACTTGATAAATTTATATTGCAGGGCCATAAATCATTGGATTGGTTTTATAATTTTTGGAAATTATCCATTGAATTTCAGTGTAATGGCACCACCAGACCTCCCAATCCACACACACCTCCCCCAGTTCCTCCGGGGGAACCCCAAGGCGTTCCCAAGCCAGCCGAGAGATGTAGTCCCTCCAGCGTGTCCTGGGTCTTCCCCGGGGCCTCCTCCCAATGGGACGTGCCCGGAACACCTCTCCAGCGAGGCGTCCAGGGGGCATCCGGAAAAGATGCCCGAGCCACCTCAACTGACTCCTTTCGACGTGGAGGAGCAGCGGCTTGACTCCGAGCTCCTCCCGAGTGACCGAGCTCCTCACCCTATCGCTAAAGGAGCGCCCAGCCACCCTGCGGAGGAAACTCATCTCGACCGCTTGTACTCGCAATCTCGTTCTTTCGGTCATGAGCCAAATCTCATGACCATAGGTGAGGATCGGAACGTAGATCGATCGGTAAATCAAGAGCTTTGCCCCCCTACTCAGCTGTCTCTTCACCATGACAGTCTGATACAGCGACAGCATCACTGCAGACGCTGCACCGAGAACCATGGCCTCGGATTTGGAGGTGCTGATTTTCATCCCAGACGCTTCACACTTGGCTGCAAACCGCCCCAGTGCACGCTGAAGGTCCTGATTTGACGAAGCCAACAGAACCACATCGTCCGCAAACGGCAGAGACAAGATTCTGTAGTTCCTAAACCAGACCCCCTCTACACCCTGGCTGTGCCTAGAAATTCTGTCCATAAAAATAATGAACAGAACCAGTGACAAAGGGCAGCCCTGGTGGAGGCCAACGTGCACTGGAAACAGGTTTGACTTACTACCGGCAATGCGAACCAAGCTCCTGCTGTGGTCGTACAGGGACCGGATAGCCCTTAGCAAAGGACCTCGGACCCCGTACTCCCGGAGCACTCACCACAGGGTGCCCCGAGGGACACGGTCGAACGCCTTCTCCAGATCCAGAAAACACATGTGGACTGGTTGGGCAAACTCCCATGAACCCTCGAGCACCCGATGGAGCGTGTAGAGCTGGTCCAGTACCTTTTATTCCATGATAATTTTGTAAAACCATGGTCTGCTGAGTTCAGTCTTGTGAACTTACTCTATCATTTTAATTGTTTTATAGTTTTTATGATACATTTTTGTTGATGTTTTACTCTTGTTTGTATGGATATTATTTTCCCCAATATTGGGGGTTGTAATAAAGAAATAAAAATATTGGTCAGAGGCAGTTCTGCTGGTGGTGTGTCGTTGCTTAGTATTACCCCAGAGGTGCATCTTTCCTATAACTCAACATTTTTTGTGCATTTCAAATACCATATTCTATTAAATGCCCCGGGGGCCTGTAATTTTTGAAAAGTCGTTTATTGACTATCGTTTGCGTGTGTGTGTCTGCATGCATGCTGCACACAGTACGGCCTTACTTTACGTACAGACATGCGTACCACATGCAAGAGAAGCTGCGCAGACTTGAAACGTTTTTTTTACATAAAATGACTGAGCAAACGTTGCTACTCTGCAGCGTTCAAGCTAAAGGTAGTAAAAGAAGCGGAAGAGACGGGAAGTACCATGTGGAATGACATGTCAAGCTGGCAATGCACTCATGTTGCTCAGCACCTGAAAGGACTGAGGGACAGCAAGGTGTCTTCAGTAGAGGAGGACAATGACAGTCCTGGACACAAGCCACAAATTGTGAACTTCATGGATCACTTATGGTTTGACATGGCAATGAGGTAGGACTATTTAATTTTCATTTTACTCTGTTTTCTCAGGAAGGCACAATTTCGGGGGGGGGGGGGGGGGGGGGTTGTTTAATAGGGAGGAGGCCTTTAATAGAGTAAATACAGAAGTCCAAATCTTTAAGTTTCAACTCGGGGAAAATAAACTCAATTATTTTCAGAAATCTTAAATTGAGCACGTCTATAATGCTCATTAGAAAATTTGAGTTTCCTATTTTGGCTGCAATTCCATTGAATGCCACACATGTATAAATATAATCTTTAATAAATGAGACACCAATAATTTGCTTTTATACATTAAAAATGCACAAAATAAATATTCTGTTCTTGTAAACTTGTGTCAAAATAAATATTCCAGGCCTGCTGTCCAATCACACCCTGGTCTCCTGCGCTTGGTCATAGGTTGTTATCCTGTCTTTCAAATGCACCAGTTTATGGTGAAGATACACGTATTTCCTCTTGTCTTCCTGATATCCAGGAAACCACTTCAGGGGAAAAAAAAACAAAACAGTGAGACATCAAACTGTGTAATTATGTCTGGTGTCAACAATACTGCAATAAAACAGAAAAAAAAGTCTTACTTGCTGATAGATTCTGTACTTCTCCAGTACATGGTCCTGCATTCGCTGTGGAAACAGAAAAAAGTGTTAGAGACATAAATGTAATCTGTTTGTCTGTCTGGTACTGGAGAGCACATAGTCAATCAAGTCCAAGTCGGGATGGATACATGAACATTTCTAAATCACTAAATATGTTTTGGACATAATTTACCTTAATCCCAAAGACGTACAAACAGCATGGTGCTGTGTGGTAAATCTGTCTGGAGCAGGAAGTTCTCAAACTATGTGACCATGCAAGAAGGAGACTACTGAGGGAAGCCACCAAGGGCAACTCTGAAGATGTTATAGGCTTCTGCAAATGTGAAATCTGATAACAGTGCAACTTTTGCCTGTTGACCTCAGCAGTGACTGAAGGACCTTCAGACAAGAAAATGGATCAAGTCTCAGCTGACGTCTTTCATGCTTTGTGGCAAACTGAAGCTGAAAGTTCACATCTATTTGATGATGATCCTTTTCTGTGCCCGTTTCTGTTAATGAGAGAAGTAAATTAAGTCCAAGACATTCATCCTTACTGTCCAATTACTTATGGCCTCGGTAAATGGAAGGACTGGATGTAAAAACTGCTGTAATTCCTGAATGACTAATGTGATTTTTTTTTTGTTGTTTTTTTGTGAAAACCTTTGAATTAAAGCTAAAAGTCTACAAGCACATCTTGATTTGTTTTATTTTAACTCCATCCATCCATTTTCTTCCGCTTTATCTGGAGTCGGGTCGCGGGGGCAGCAGCTCAAGCAAAGCCGCCCAGACCTCCCGATCCACAGACACCTCCTCCAGCTCCTCCGGGGGAACCCCAAGGCATTCCCAAGCCAGCTGAGAGATGTAATCCTTCCAGTGTGTCCTGGGTCTTCCCCAGGGCCTCCTCCCAATGGGATGTGCCCGGAACACCTCTCCAGCGAGGCGTCCAGGGGGCATCCGGAAAAGATGCCCAAGCCACCTCAGCTGATTCCTTTCGACGTGGAGGAGCAGCGGCTCGACTCCGAGCTCCTCCCAAGTGACCGAGCTCCTCACCCTATCTCTAAGGGAGCACCCAGCCACCCTGCGGAGGAAACTCATCTCGGCCACTTGTACCCGCAAGCTCGTTCTTTCGGTCATGAGCCAAATCTCATGACCATAGGTGAGGATCGGAACGTAGATCGATCAGTAAATCGAGAGCTTTGCCCCCCTACTCAGCTCTCTCTTCACCACGACGGCCCGATACAGCGACCGCATCACTGCAGACGCTGCACCGATCCGTCTATTGATCTCACGCTCCATCCGTCCCTCACTCGTGAACAAGACCCCGAGATACTTAAACTCCTCCACTTGAGGCAAGGACACTCCACCGACCTGAAGAGGGCAAAGCACCTTTTTCCAGTCGAACCATGGCTTCGGATTTGGAGGTGCTGATTTTCATCCCGGACGCCTCACACTCGGCTGCAAACCGCCCCAGCACACGCTGAAGGTCCTGATTTGACGAAGCCAACAGAACCACATCGTCCGCAAACAGCAGAGACGAGATTCTGTGGTTCCCAAACCAGACCCCCTCTACACCCTGGCTGCGCCTAGAAATTCTGTCCATAAAAATAATGAACAGAACTGGTGACAAAGGGCAGCCCTGGCGGAGGCCAACGTGCACTGGAAACAGATTTGACTTACTACCGGCAATGCGAACCAAGCTCCTGCTGCGGTCGTACAGGGACCGGATAGCCCTTAGCAAAGGACCCCGGACCCCGTACTCCCAGAGCACTCCCCACAGGGTGTCCCGAGGGACACGGTCAAACGCCTTCTCCAGATCCACAGAACACATGTGGACTGGTTGGGCGAACTCCCATGAACCCTTGAGCACCCGATGGAGCGTGTAGAGCTGGTCCAGTGTGCTGCGACCAGGACGAAAACCACACTGCTCCTCCTGAATCCGAGGTTCGACCATTGGTCAAATTCTCTGGAATACTCTGGAATAGACCTTACCGGGGAGGCTGAGGAGTGTGATCCCCCTATAGTTGGAACACACCCTCCGGTCCCCCTTCTTAAACAGAGGGACCACCACCCCGGTCTGCCAATCCAGAGGCACTGTCCCCGATTGCCACGCGATGTTGCAGAGGCGTGTCAGCCAAGACAGTCCCACAACATCCAGAGACTTAAGGTACTCAGGACGGACTTCATCCACCCCAGGAGCCTTGCCACCGAGGAGCCTTCCAACCACCTCGGTGACTTCAGCCTGGGTAATGGATGAGTCCGCCTCTGGGTCCCCAGTCTCTGCTTCCTCTTCGGAAGACGTGACGATGGGATTGAGGAGATCCTCGAAGTACTCCTTCCACCGCCCAACAACATCCCCAGGCAGGGTCAACAGCTCCCCACCCGCACCGTAAACAGTGCCGGTGGAGAGCTGCTTCCGCCTCCTGAGGCGTCGGACGGTTTGCCAGAATCTCTTTGAGGCCGACCGATAGTCCTCCTCCATAGCCTCCCCGAACTCCTCCCAAACCCGAGTTTTTGCCTCTGCACGGGCTGTGGTGCGCTTGGCCTGCCGGTACCTGTCAGCTGCCTCTGGGGTCCCACCTACCAACAAAGATAAGTAGGACTCCTTCTTCAGCTTGACAGCATCCCTTACTTCCGGTGTCCACCACCGGGTTCGGGGTGATTTTAACTCCATTATAGAAAAACTGTCTGATGGACATGAGAGTCGACTGCTGGTCCAGACGGTACCTGATAAGCTTCTGTCCCAGGAGGCAGCGCGTCCAGTTCAGAGCTCAGCTGAACAAACTTCTCTGTGGCAGCGGCGATCCAGTCATGAATAACTTGGTATTCATGATACTCGGCATCAAACTCCTCTTCATACATCTGCCGCTGCTCCAGAGTTGTGATGATGCCATATTTGCTGAAAAACCAAAACAGAACTTACTGAAAACTATTCTGCTGCTGACATTTTTTTTTTTACCTTAGTCTGTCAACAGAAAATCAACATTATTTCAACTATAAAGTGTAATCAAATTATCAACTGAAATATTAATTTAAAAAAAAGACTTAATTTCTTTGTAGTTGTACTGCCTGGTGCTTGATAAAGTCACTTGCTGATTACTATTCATGAATAAAATGATTTTTAGACTCAGATGAAAAAAGCCAATGTTTCTTATGAATATAAATATACTGTACAAGTACACTTAAAAGTAATATTAAAAGTGCTCCAGTCATGTTCTCTTTGATAAATGAGATCTCAGCATCTTTTAATGATTTTGTAGATGGGTAAAAATGATCATTTATTTTGGCTGTGCTGCTAATATCTCCACTAGATGGCACTGCAGAATAGTTCTGAGTCTATTTATAATGTTTAAGCTTTTCATTAATTGATTTGATTTGGGTTGTATTCATATAATGACAATGCAACTTTGTATTTAGAAACAGCAGTTTCTTTTTCTTTTCCAGATAAAAACTGATTGATTAGGTTTGTGTTCCTAATATCTCCACTAGATGGCACTGCAGAATGGTTTCATGAGTTGCCATAAAGCAGCATGATGTGTGCTGACCAGACGTGTGCTTCTGTTCTTTTATGTTTAAATAAATCACTCGGTGAGGTCAGTTGAGGAACAGTAGGTGAGATTTTTCAGCACAACTAGAAAAGATCAAAACCAGCTTGTTGATCCTGTCACTCAAACTCCATTTCTGCAGCTGATTTCTAAGTTCAAATGCCTCCTGAACTGAGGACTGTAGAGTGTGTACGAGGCTGAAACGCAACGTTCATTAAACTTACTCAGCATAGTCGGGGAGTGGAGTTGCTGAGGTGACAGTCGCTGTAACGTTCTCTCCCGTGTGGCCTGAGAAAGAAAAAACACACACACAAATGAAGTAAGAATGTTTGAAGCACCAGCTGCATCAAGTCTAACGGAATTATTGATCACTATCTGTGATTAGAGGCCTGATCCAGGGCAGGCGGTGACGTCAGCATCCTGAGCGGCAGGAGGCAACGCTGCCTGCTGTGTCTCAGGGTCAAAGGTCACCCAGATTTTGCATGAAACAGGATGAACTGATGAAGTCTTCTTTACAGGTGTTGTCATCAACGTGTACAAAATATTTGGTTCACTGTCCCTGTTCAACCACGTGTGTCTGTTTTCAACAAGGTGACTCACAAACAAAGCCACTAATTTTCGACAAACTTGGTGACACAGTTTTCATTTATAACAGCTGTGCACGCACAAAACAAGAACTAAACCATCTGCACAATTTTAACACATGTTGTGATTTATAAAAACAAATTAGTTAACAAAATGTTCACAATGTTGAGATATATATATATACACACACACATATATATATCTATATGTGTGTATCATGTGGATGCATCAGACAGATTATGACTTGTGGGGGGGGTGGACCAGCACCTGTCTGTCTGTCTGTCTGGGCTTTTGCTGACTGAATGTCCATAGTGTAGTGATGCAGTGTCCTGTGCATCAGCGCACGATCCCAGACCTGACTTTTTCGTTTTGTTTTATTTAAAATACACTGTGTGAAGGCTTTGGTCAAACCAGTAACAGACCTTTGTGGAGGTCTGCAGAGGACAGGGCTGAGCTGTGGGGGCTTCCAGAAGTCCCACATCTGGACAGGGCACCTGTGGAGGCACAGGCTGGACCGATGTCCTCTGTTTTTTCAGGTCCAGATCGTTGGACGGGTCTGAGTTTGATGGGCGTTTCCTGGAAAAACAAAAACAACAACAAAAATGAAGGACATAGCACCTTCAGTGGGACAGTCATTTTAAAAGGAGGTGTCAAGAAAAAGAAAATGAGAAAATAAATATATATGAGTCACAAAGCAAGTGGATCAGGAGGAATTATTCATTTTGATGTGGCTTCCAGAAGAAAAATATCCAAACACAAAAACACGCTGGAGAAAAAAAAAAAAACAGCCGCTTTTTTTTTCAAGTTCTGTTTTATGGCTTTGGAGAAATGATCTGCAAAAGACTGAACACAGTCCAGTCAGGGAACAATAGAACAGAACAATAGCAGCAGAGAGCATTTGTGTGGGGATTTCTTTGAGGGGGGGGGGGGGGGGTGACACCCAGCTACTCAGGAGCCTGTGAATGAGCTGCTTTTCCTCACTCCGATAGCCAGGCCAGTCTGTCTGCACGTGTGTGAAATGCTCAGGCTTCAGACAGTAGCAGTCAGCAGCTGGGTTCCAACTGCTGACCTAAAGGTCAAAGAAAAAAGAAACAAAGTTATTCCAGCAGCAGCAGACAGAACACAGTGTCGTCTCAGAGTCTGGTTGAGGTTCTGGAAGCGTCGTACAGTCATAAACCCACATTAAAGTTAAAAATCAGATCCCAGCTGGAGACTGCTCTCCTGTCAAACAGTCTTCTCCTCCACAGGTAGTTAACATACAGCCTTAATTACAGCGCACAGTATCCACCTGAAGACTGCTTTGAGACGCCAAAACATGAACAACATCACAGAAAATACGGCAAAAATAAAACTAAACCGACAAACTTTTGGGATTAGAGTTTTCAGATGCACAACAATGATGATGTGCTGGTCAGACCAGTGTTATCTGCAGCAGCACTGGAGTTATAAATCCTTGAGCCAAAACACAGCTGAATTTAAGTTATTTTATTTAACCAGTGGGATAAATGTTCCTTTTTATATTGTCTCTTCCCTCCTCTGATGTTTTTGAGACGTTCTGTTTTCTAAGAAGCCAACAAAGGTGTGTGTTGTCTGTCTGTCAGCTGGACTGATCAGAACCCTGATGTTCACAAAGCCTGGTGACATCACACTCTCGAGTGCATCAACATGGTCACACCCTGGACATTCATTTATTCATTTATTTTAATGACAAGAATGGAACAGATTTTCACAAAACCTTAGGAACAGTTGGAAGAACCAACAAAGGAGCAGTACATCATAACTTCAGCCCATTCTTGACACCAAACACCACCTTCCACATGCAGGCCTGGATCCAGACCGGTTTGGACCGATGCAGTTGCATCTGTCAAATTTTTTTACGCATCTTTCGTCATCAGTTAAAAAAAAAAAAAAAAAAAAAAAAGTGAATAATCCCGAATTGTGCCAAACGTGTCCCTGCGGTGAACACAGCTTTGGTTTTCATGTCAACCTATAGTCCGTAAATTATACGGATTTTTCCGAGTTTCAGAGTCATACGGACATACAAATAAAGTCGGATATTCAGGGTTTGGTCTGCAGCAGGTCTGTAATCAGCCATTTCTGCAGTGCGACTCCACTTTGAAGCCGTGAACCATTGAAGCATTGCTTCAATTCAATGGCTCGTGGCTCTTTGATTCACTGCTCTTCAGAAGCAGTAAGTCCGCTTCTTAACCCCTCTCAAAGCCATTAAAATACAGCGAGTCACTTTTGTGTGGATTAAAGTCACTAACTGGGACTCTTGTCTGTTGCAGTTAAGAAACGAGAATCGTCCTCCGTTCCATTGGCACAGCTCCAAACACTGAGCGGCTCTCTGCTGAGACAGAGTCCAGTCGGAATAACTTCAAAATGAATTGCCGCGTTAAATAAAATGACACCTCTTTCCAAACGTTGTAATACAGACAAGAAACTACAATCGACTAAAACATTTTTTTCCTCCCAAAATGAGACGTGCTGTATTTCTTTACAAATTACATCCTGAAGTGAAGTAGAGAAGCTTGAATCTGTCTTGTAGAGAAGAATAAACCATTTATTCTTCTCTACAAGAGTCAAGACAGAAGTCAGACTACCAGAGCAAGAATTTTAGCTGAGGAAGCTTCTGTGATTTGAAGCGAAAGGTCCTCACGTCAAGCAACCCAGTCCAGTCGTAGATTCAAGCTTCTCTACTATGGAAACCACCTGGACAACTGAGAGCCAACACAGAAACATCCTGACGTGAAGCACAGCAGCTGTAAGAGCTCAGCTCAGATATATGGAAAGACATTCATGCCAATAATGTCTGAAAGGAAATGCTTTTGACAAAAACTAGATTTTGTTTATTCCTATTTATGTCCAAAGATCAAGGATTCACCATGTAGAGTTTATTATGTCCAAAGTTTAAGGATCCAGTGACCGATTTCATATTTATTTACTTTATGAATCAATAAAATGTTCAATTTCAATTTAATCGGCTTATAAAGTGCCAAATCACAACAAAATCTAAATATACTAAAATAAATACATCACAATTGTACACATATTACAACTGTGATATGTGTACAATTGTGATATATTTAGTCATGGACATGATGAATATTGTTACCTGCTGGACTGTTTCTAATTTTGATTGGTGTCAATGGAAAATGTCTTCTGTCAACTGTCTGTATCTCAATATATTATTATTAAGAATATATGCAGTCATATTTTTATTGATTTTATCAATTAAAAAAAATCATATATAGATTCAGGTATAATTGAAAGATTTTGGCAGCCGGTCTGCTCTGTGTCAGTCTGATCCCATCAGATCTCAGAAGCTAAGCAGTGCAGGATCTGGTTAGTACTTGGATGGGAGACCTCTTTGGAACACCAGTGGCTGTGTGTGTTTCTCCAGGTAACACTGGAGTGCGTCAGGAAGGGCATCCGGCATAAAACCTGTGCCAAATATCAATGTGGATCTGGTTGTATCTGCTGTGGCGACCCCGAACACAAAAACAGGAGCAGCCGAATAGACAACCAAATCATAACTGAAAGATTTTGGCAATAAATTTGATCCTGTTTACAGTCAATTTTTGTTATAGTGTTTTTTTAGGACATCATATTTATACAAATAAGAAGTGTTCACTATGGTCCATGAAGTATAATAAATATATTAAAAGAAGTGTGACAGTGTATGTTGCACACGAATAAAAGAATGAAGATTATTGAATAACAAGACACATACGATTTTTATTTTATCATTGGGCAAAAATGCATCTGTCAGATTTTCACTCTGGATCCAGCCCTGACATGCTTGGGCAACATGACAAAGTGCTATGAGTTAACAGTTCGGAATAAGAATGTGTTGGACGATGTGTTTGAGGAGGTATACAGTCGTATTAATGTTTCTGCTTGTGTAAGGTATCTTGGCGTTGCATTTGAAAGTATTTAGTCTCTTGTCAGTGGTGTATTTACACAGCAATGTGCCAGATGTCTCACCTCCTCCAACACTGAGGTCAGCTCAGCCATGTCCTCTGAACCAACTCGCTCTCTCTCCAACCACAGCAGCAGATCAGGTTTCTTGTGTGGCCTTAAAGCGAGCCGATGAATAATCCAATCCCTCAAGGGCCAGCGAGCCACAGGGCTGAGAACCTGACTCCTCTTGCTGCTGCTGCTGCTGCTGCTGCTGTGTGAGCCTGGCTTTAGACTCTGCTTCCTCTGGACTTTTCTAAACTTAACTGAAAACAAAGAGGGCCAGACAGTGAATTTCAACATGAAATTTGTGAAAGATAAGGGCAGGTTTCTTTTAACACAGATGAGCAAAATGCTAAAGAAGTATGAAATCTACAGCCTGGAACATCATGTCCCTCCTAATCAAAGACACATCTGAATAGACCCTGTTCCATTTCTCTTTTTTTAAAGCATGAATAGCTAAAATTCAGCACTTTGATCAGTTATGTGATAACTTCCACACGTATGGCAGATATCAGCAGGATGCAATAGTTTGGAAGGTTTCTGGCAACATGAAAACTCCCCATTATCTGTCCTTGATGCCTACGTCCTTGGAAACTAGCATGTAAACTGAGATTAGAACACATAACAGCTTGGAGAGAAACACATTAATAAAGATGTTACTTGGCCTCCGCTCAATCTCAATTGCTGAGTGTTTATGGCTGGCGTTCTCCATCTGAGTCAGGTTTTCCCGCATAGTCTGGAAGGACTGTTCTGTGCCACACATTGTCATCTTGCCCTGAATGTGGCCCTTGCTCTCCAGGTGTTCGCTGTCGTCCCTTGGAGGAGAAGTGAAAAAAAGTTAGTTTAAACTTAGAAATTGTCTGGTTCAGCTCAGTCAGTTAGCCAAATGTAGCTGAGATTCTGGCAGTGCTGCAATAAAACGTGGCATCATATGACACATGCACGAATGCACGCACAGACGCACGGCTGGTTGTGAACTTCTCCTTTCTGCATGCAAATTCCCAACCTGTGTTTATAAATCATCTCTTCAAGTAACAGTGTGTGTTATGTGTCGGACGCAGCCCGGAGAACCGACCAGCGTTTGAAGGACCCAGTATGAAATAAGCAGAGCACGGTACAAAGGATAACAGTTTAATAAACATAACAGTGATGTGAAAAAATACAAACAGATAAGTGCGCGGTCTGGCGTGGCGGATTTGCGGTGTGCTTCCAGCAGCACAAAACGGTCCGGAGCCAGAACCAGTTCGGACCCAAGGACCCCGCCGACACCCCCCAGGTGGCCGCAACAAACCGAGTCTGTGAAAGAAGAAATCATCATGTGAGTCCACACTCTACACACAGAGGGACCGCTCAAAGGTGCACAAACAGCAAACACTTCCTGGCTTAATTACTAATCAGCTTCCCACCCTGCAGGCATAGAACACCCTGTTCACAAAACTCCACTGCAGTGGAAGCTGATTAAACGACTACATACAGCTCAATATAATAAGGTGTGAGGGACACCACATTTACTGACTGTATAAATGTTAGTCACAAAATCTAACGTACCTCAGGAAGTGTGCTGACGAGCGTGAGACCTCACCCCCTCCTCTTTCACAGACCGTGCATCAAACCTGGACGTTCTCTGCATCCACTGATGATGAGATGGTTCTCGAGACGACGATCTCACCCGTCTGGTCACAAGGTCGAGTCTCTGGCCAATACACACTGTGTACTCCAGTCTTAAATGCCACCATGTTCCAATCCATGCAGATGCACCACAGCTGTGAGTCCTGACGAGCCGCAGGTGATCAGCCTCAGGTGATCAGGGTGAGGTCCTGATAAACTCAGCTACACAGCCACTCAGTCCCAAATGCGCACCACCTGGAAGGAAAACCAAAAGACAGAAACAAAAGACACACAAAAGCCAGCCAGGCACGCCAGCCACAACAGTGTGCCCAGTTAAGGAGATTAAAACACTTCTGAGCTATGGCACGCTAATTGACCCTTTGACCCCACAGGGTCACAAACGCTGCCTCGCTGTTCTCAGTTATTACTGGTCACACCTTTGTGGCAGAAGCCTCTGGGTGTTACTGCAGTCATGTTTGAATATAACCTAATGTGTGTTATTGCCCTAAAAGAGGGCTGAGGGACTGGTACAGCCTTGTGGTGTCACTCTTTGAACTCCACTTGCAGATGAGCGTGAAAACAGTTGTGAGTGCTGCTTATCCTGAGACGTACTGCTGAATGCACTCTAAGCTGGACTGTGGGTTCTCACTGCCACCACTGGACAAGTTGAACCTGATGATTCTTGTGGCATCAGGGGCATCCGGGGTCGGGGCTGGAATCTTCATGTACTACACAACAGAAAAAATGAAAAACATTTTGGAGAGTGAAACATGTATGATAAGAGCCTAAGAAAAAACATAATGACACTGATGTGTCGGAAATGAAATAATCATCATCAGCCTGCATTTCTCAGATGTAGTCTGATGTCATGTAGTCAAATTTAACAGCTGAAAAACTGATCACAATTTTAACCACCTCAGCAACTTACTGAAACACATGAGTGCAATCCTCAATTGTTGCTTTGTTTTTTTCCCTTTACGCACTGACTATGACCTAAATAATCTCTACCTTGGACCAATCACTGAAGCTATGCAGAACTTCCCAGGTCAAAGCTGATGACCTGCAGACATTTATGGGAGGAGCCTTTCTGAAAGGCAAATCTTGACTGTAGTGTCACAGACAGCTTGTACTTGAGCAATATCTAGATCCCTGGTATCTCTGTCAGGAACTTTGACGTTTTAACACTTGTTAATTAAAAGTGGATCAGTGTGCACTTGCTCAATGGATGCTTAATAATCAAATACGTAGAGAAACTGTCACGAGTGAGATCAGAACTAATTACAGTCTTCAATTTCAGAGGCATTACAGGGAGAAATGTACCACCTGGTTCTCCTTGAAGCAAATTGTTGGCTGATTTGATAGTGATGTCTAAGAAGACAGAGAGGAAGAACAAGTTTATTATGAAGTCAAACATCACAGTAAAACAGTGCTAATATTGAGCCTGAGCAGTTAATACAGAGAGTGAAAATCTTAAGCCTTGTTCAGTAGATTTCTCAGTAGCAAATGAACCATGGTTGGTAAACTTTCCTCATGAACTGTCAAACAGTGCTAATTCATTATAGCTTGGGACTCTGACGGGGCGGTCGCATCTCCTCCACTCTCACTTATCTCTGTTCTCTGCCTTTGACTTTAAGTCCCTACTTCACCAGACTGTGAATTCCTCAAATTATATTGGATTCTGGATCTATTGGACTACTGTTGGATTAACCATAGAATTGATCAGCTGGTCTCTGAATGCTATTGACACCATTTTTTCTACAAGAAGGTCAGGACCGGGGGATCCTACCTGCCCAGCTGGAATATATCCTGCGGGCTATGTTCTCGACTCCTGGAGTTCCTGGCGTGTGGCATGCTTTGCGCCTTTCTCCGTTGAGGACGTCAAGGATTTATTCATTTTTGGTCTTATGGTAGCAGGGCTGGTACTTTTGGGCTTATGTGCTGCCCTGATCTACCGGAAAATTGGCAAGACGGCAGCATCAAGAACCACAGCCCCTCGCTTGTCCATCATGATTAACAAAGTTGGCAAGGCAGTGCATTCTCAGACTGCGATGACTCTTCAACTCAGACACAAATTGGATGACATCTTGGAGCTGATGTGTGCCTTGCAGTTGAAGCTGAAGATTTCAGAGGCCGGTGAATATTCTTAATTCATAATTGGGAATATTCTTAATTCATAATTGGGATTTGGTTGTTCAGGTGGAACTGTTAAAAAGTGTTTTTCACTGTTCAAACCACAACACTCCAGGCTTATCAAGCCTGAAGGTCAAACTGCCCGACTGTTTTCCCTCCAGAGGGATTTGTTTCGGCCTGGGGATCATTTGGCTGTTTCTTATCTCATCTCACAAAGACAATAAACTGCTTTTCACAGGACTGAAGCATGCTCCATTCCCTCCCCCCTCCTACCCCCCACTCCGGCGTCTGCTCAAGTCATAACTTTCCCCTTCTGGGGGGGCAGTGCAGTTTTAGCTGCAGCCTCCGTTCCTCCCCCCAAGCTGACGGCGGCGCATCTCAGGGTTGCTGCATGACCTTCACCCACTTGCCTCAATTCGGATAACGGACTTCTTCGAACTTAGTGCACATAAACAATGTCAAATGTATATCTTTAATTCTGATGTGTGCCATTATTACGGTAAACAAGTAATAATTGTGGACTAATTGCTGTCTGAGGTAACTGGAGTGTAAATGTAATTTATCCACTGTGAGATCAATAAAGTATATCTCATCTCATGGTCATCCCAGCTGTGGTGATATTTAAGTATACAGCCGCAGGTCACCAACCCAACTCCCGCAGAGCTCCTGCCCTGCATGTTGGGCAATATTGTGGTAATGGAATTACAATCACAACAAATTTTTAAATGTCAAGCTAAAATATGGCCAGATTTTCCTCACTGTAGTTCTGTTTCAAGGTGAAATAGAGGAGGATTTTCTTTCACCAAAACATCATATCTAGGCTTGCATCTCAGATGTACCTTCTGGCAAATTGTAGCTGAACTTTCAGGTCTTCTTTTGAAGAAAATCCTCCTCTATACACCTTCATCATGAAGCTGTATAAATGGTGATACAAAAAGCAAAACATGCACAATTTCTCCAATCACAGCCACAGAAGCCTCTGGGTGTCTTGGTGGCTTTCCTCACTCTTCTCCTTCTTGCACAGTCACTCAGTTTTTAAGAATTGACTCCTCCACACAGATTTACACAAAGTGTCATACTGTTTGTATTTCTATATAACCGATGTAAATAAAGTCCAAGACATATTCAGTGACTTGGAAATGTTCCTGTATCCATCCCCTGACTTGTCTGAAGAAAACTGGCAATAAAAGTGATTATTTACAGGTATTATACCAAAGCGTTCCATTACCCATCATCTTGGCTTATATATTTTCAATAATTTATATCAAGTAGTACAGATTTGCTTTCAGTTTGAGTTTAAGGAAGATCATTTTAGAAAAATGTATTTTTTGTTTCAAATGGCATAAACAAATTAAAATGTGTGAAATACTAAGTGTCCCATACTTTTGGAGGGCACAGTATATCAACAAATGAAACTGACCACATAAAACATGAAATATATTTGGTTCAAACTGGCCGCAATAAAAAAAAATCAATTTGTTTTTCCACATTTTCCATATGTCCCAACTTTTTCTGATTTAGAGCACAAAATTAAGAAAATTAGTTTTTTTCAGAATATTTTGGGATCCATACAAATAACTTGTGGGTCATGTGACCCGAAACCCTGTCTGTGATACTTAAATATTAATCAAAATATTCATTAGCACTATCCCACAGTCAAAACTGTGAAACCAGCTGGTTCACAATGGAAATACGATCATCTCTGTTGTGTCCAGGTCCATCCACGGCTGCACCTGCTGCAGGTAGAGACCATCCCTTTTATTGACTGGGGAGCACTTGTCCCCTAGTGGTCTTTTTCAGACATCACAGTCTCATCATCAGCAGTTATAGATCCACGTATGTTTTGTAGAATTACGGTTCAAATTAAATCAATTTTTTTTAAAAATCAAATCAAATCGAGGTCCAGGACACGTCTCCTTCAGATGACAGCTTCTTTACTCAATTTTAGCAGTGAAATTACACAAAAACGATCTTTTAAAAATCAATTTAATGAATGTAATCCAAAATCACAGACTTTTACAGCTTTGGGCAGTTTTATTCATTAATTTTAAATAAACGTTTAACTTTTAAAAAAAGCCCTTTTGTTTTAACAGCAAAACAACAAACAGGTATTTTCTTCAGAGTTGATGGAAGTTGGAAATAAAATGGAAAGTTAAGGCTACAGCGGTTCTTACCTTCAGGTTCTGAAAGGTTTCCAGCATCTGGATCGCGCTGTCAGTCAGTTTAACGTGATACAAACTTTGGTTGGCAGTGTTTTTGCTGATTTTGGCACCTGAGAGACCATAACTAACCTCCTGCCTCATCTCTGTGCTTGTTCTGTTAGACCTCAGTGCTGCTTTTGATACTGTTGACCATAAAATTTTATTACAGAGATTAGAGCATGCCATAGGTATTAAAGGCACTGCGCTGCGGTGGTTTGAATCATATTTGTCTAATAGATTACAATTTGTTCATGTAAATGGGGAATCTTCTTCACAGACTAAAGTTAATTATGGAGTTCCACAAGGTTCTGTGCTAGGACCAATTTTATTCACTTTATACATGCTTCCCTTAGGCAGTATTATTAGACGGTATTGCTTAAATTTTCATTGTTACGCAGATGATACCCAGCTTTATCTATCCATGAAGCCAGAGGACACACACCAATTAGCTAAACTGCAGGATTGTCTTACAGACATAAAGACATGGATGACCTCTAATTTCCTGCTTTTAAACTCAGATAAAACTGAAGTTATTGTACTTGGCCCCACAAATCTTAGAAACATGGTGTCTAACCAGATCCTTACTCTGGATGGCATTACCCTGACCTCTAGTAATACTGTGAGAAATCTTGGAGTCATTTTTGATCAGGATATGTCATTCAAAGCGCATATTAAACAAATATGTAGGACTGCTTTTTTGCATTTACGCAATATCTCTAAAATCAGAAAGGTCTTGTCTCAGAGTGATGCTGAAAAACTAATTCATGCATTTATTTCCTCTAGGCTGGACTATTGTAATTCATTATTATCAGGTTGTCCTAAAAGTTCCCTGAAAAGCCTTCAGTTAATTCAAAATGCTGCAGCTAGAGTACTGACGGGGACTAGAAGGAGAGAGCATATCTCACCCATATTGGCCTCTCTTCATTGGCTTCCTGTTAATTCTAGAATAGAATTTAAAATTCTTCTTCTTACTTATAAGGTTTTGAATAATCAGGTCCCATCTTATCTTAGGGACCTCGTAGTACCATATCACCCCAATAGAGCGCTTCGCTCTCAGACTGCAGGCTTACTTGTAGTTCCTAGGGTTTGTAAGAGTAGAATGGGAGGCAGAGCCTTCAGCTTTCAGGCTCCTCTCCTGTGGAACCAGCTCCCAATTCAGATCAGGGAGACAGACACCCTCTCTACTTTTAAGATTAGGCTTAAAACTTTCCTTTTTACTAAAGCTTATAGTTAGGGCTGGATCAGGTGACCCTGAACCATCCCCTAGTTATGCTGCTATAGACGTAGACTGCTGGGGGGTTCCCATGATGCACTGTTTCTTTCTCTTTTTGCTCTGTATGCACCACTCTGCATTTAATCATTAGTGATCGATCTCTGCTCCCCTCCACAGCATGTCTTTTTCCTGGTTCTCTCCCTCAGCCCCAACCAGTCCCAGCAGAAGACTGCCCCTCCCTGAGCCTGGTTCTGCTGGAGGTTTCTTCCTGTTAAAAGGGAGTTTTTCCTTCCCACTGTAGCCAAGTGCTTGCTCACAGGGGGTCGTTTTGACCGTTGGGGTTTTACATAATTATTGTATGGCCTTGCCTTACAATATAAAGCGCCTTGGGGCAACTGTTTGTTGTGATTTGGCGCTATATAAAAAAATTGATTGATTGATTGATTGATTGATGTTGCCATTTTAACAACTGCTTCTTCTTCTTCTTAGACTGCTAATAAGATCAGTGCTGACTCCTCAAACTGTGATTTCTGGACTCTGTTATATGTTTCTGTTCCTTTCTGCAATTTGTTGTCTGCTTACATTTGCACACAACTGCTTCTGAGCGCTAACTGCTGTTTTATTTACTTAGCAACGTGCTCATATGTCACGCACAGAGAGGGGCAGGGGTGGAGCGTGTGTGCGGGAGAGGGATTGAGGGTGTAGGTGGTGGTGGGGCGTGTGGGCGGGGCGTTGAGCGTGATGTCCCACACACTCCGTACAAACCGCTGAAGCAAACAGGCAGCCATCTTACCACTCCCAATTTGTGGACCACAACGGGCAGCCATCTTACCACTCCCAATTTATGTGGACTGCACACAGACGGCTTATGAGAACATCAACAATTTTGAGGAGGAACCTAGGTGATTCTCTCATTTCCTTCTGTTTTCTCTCCAGTTAATGTAGCCTTCATCCCTCCTAATCTAGTATGTCTGCCATGATTAGGTATTTGATTTATTTCCTTTCTTTCTTTCAGTACTTTTGACACATTCTCCCCATCTATTCTCAAGTACTCATATCTCACTGGGACAAATACCCAATTCTAAAAATGATGATTCTTTAATCAAAGTTTATACAAGTTTTGTGTAATCATGAGCAATATATATATATATATATATATAATACAAATAATGAATGTTTGAGTTTAATGGTACGAATATGTCATGAGGTGAAAGCTGGAACATACAATTCAACGAGGCGAATTAAATATTTGTTCCATTGAAAGATTGTAAAAACATTCATTATTTGTTTAATATAATGGCTAAATCCTTGTCATTTGATATCTTATTAATTTATAAACAGAAAAAGGACGTACATTTTGGTGTTCCACTGCTGCTGAAGTCCAAATTGTGACATGTAGTCCAGTGATGCTGTGCACTGACTTCAGACTTCCTTTAAAAAAAAGACTTTGTGTAGTTCCTCAGTCCAACCAAAAATCAAGTCAGCGTTTCACATGAAGAGGTCTTCATGCATCCAGACGGCTTACAGCAGAGTGGATTTTTTTTGTGTGTGTGTGTGTGTGTTTTACAAGAATTAGCAGTGTCAGTTAGGTCAATCAAATCATTGTGTCATTGTCCCCCGTGCGCGTGCACACTCCCATGCAACCGGGTCGGCCGACTGTGTACGTCCTCAGTACAGCGAAAAAAAATCACATCAGAAATGAGTCCAGCTTCTCACTCCAGCTTCCTGCCAACAGCCTCCAGACAGCATAATGGATTTGGTTTTTGTGTGTGCGCGCGCGCATGTGCGTGCCCGAGCATGTGTGGTGCACATGTGTGTGCACAAGGATGTGCACGCATGTGCGAGGATGTGTGCACTTACATGTGCGTGCCCGAGGCCGTGCGCGCATGCATGTGTGTGTGTGTGTAGAGTGCAATTGTACCAAACGTATGAAACCAAATTTGCACTCTGAATGGAACCAAGCTGCACTCTAAATGCAATGCAACACAAATGGGATGAATTGTGACATACAAAGCACCAATCAAATGACAAGGATCCACTCAGCTGTTATATAAAATACAAATACTGAATGTGTATAAGTTCAATGGTGCAAATATTTCATGAGGTGAAAGCTAGAACATACCATTCAACAAGGCGAAGCCGAGTTCTGAGGGAAACGATTAGTCAACTCCAACCGAGGTCTGAACAGTCCTCCTTCTGATCGGTTCCCTTGCTATCAGTGCGCGTGTGTCATTTTGGGAGGGGAACAATGAGTCTACACAATCTTAATTCTTGTAAATGTAAAACCCCCATCACACATAGCAAGAATGTGGAGGAACCATTCCGACGCAGCAAATATTGCCATAATCCGACGTGTCCGAACGCATCCGGACTGCCTCATGCACACCTGCAGGATGCATCCCAAACATATTTAAGTCAACAGTCAGATGACACAGTCTGCTATCAGACAGCACCGACATTGGAGCTGTCACTCACCCTCTCACTCACCCACGCTATCAAATCTCTGCTTGTCCTCACATTCCACGCACTAATCTGACCTCTCATCTGTGTGTCTCACATGATAGAGGGTGCGCGTGTACGTGCGTAGAACAGGTGATCTGAGTAATGAGCGTGTGTTCACTCAGCTGTGCGCGTTCACAATGGCTGAACGTGTGCCTGCATGTGTAGAACAGGTGATCAAAGTAGTGTGCGTCTGGCCAAAATGTTCACTCAGCTGCGTGCAGTGGTGAACACAGTTCCGCTAATCCGCTAATCACTAATTAGCAAGGCTAATGTTTTCATTATCAGATTACCTTTTTAGAAAACTTTGAAAACCATCATTGGACCAAGTAGCTTCCGATAAATTTAGGTTCGATAATTTTTAGACCGCTAACATATTTTTGCAGGCGTAGTGAATAAAGCTTAACAGTTAAAAATGGTCCTTTAAAATCCAGAATTTAGGAAAACATGAGTTTGTATGATCTAAAAGTCTGTGTAATCAGCTGTGCAATCTAACCTTTTACCAATTTAATGTCAGTGAAGTATTGCTATTGGGTTTTACTAAATTAACAGCCAATCCAAGTCTCTCCCTAAAAAGGGGGCGGGACAAGTGGTGTGAGTCAGGGGCCAGGCTGAGCCCACCTGCATGGCTGTTGGCTGGCGCCGCTGAGCCACCTGATGGCGCAACAACAAAAGACCAGAGGGGGGAGGGTGCGCTGCTCCGTGTTGTGTGACAGCGCAGCACTGCTCTTACAGACAGAGAGCAGACTCTAATGAATCTGCATGCGCAGGAGTCAGTGCGTGTGGGAGAGAAAAAAAGCTTGAGTATCGATCTTTTACAGGATCATTCAATATCAATACCAGGGTGCACTGGGGCGGTTTGCAGCTGAGTGTGAAGTGTTCGGGATGAAAATCAGCACCTCCAAATCCGAGGCCATGGTTCTCGACCAGAAAAAGGTGCTTTGCCCTCTTCAGGTCGGTGGAGTGTCCTTGCCTCAAATGGAGGAGTTTAAGTATCTCGGGGTCTTGTTCACAAGTGAGGGACAGATGGAGCGTGAGATAGATAGATGGATCGGTGCAGCATCTGCAGTGATGCGGTCGCTGTATCGGACCGTCGTGGTGAAGAGAGAGCTGAGTAGGGGGCAAAGCTCTCGATTTACTGATCGAGCTACGTTCCGATCCTCACCTATGGTCATGAGATTTGGCTCGTGACCGAAAGAACGAGATCGCGAGTACAAGCGGCCGAGATGAGTTTCCTCCGCAGGGTGGCTGGGCGCTCCCTTAGAGATAGGGTGAGGAGCTCGGAGTCGAGCCGCTGCTCCTCCACATCGAAAGGAGTAAGATGAGGTGGCTCAGGCATCTTTTCCGGATGCCCCCTGGACGCCTCGCTGGAGAGGTGTTCCGGGCACGTCCCATTGGGAGGAGGCCCCGGGGAAGACCCAGGACACGCTGGAGGGACTACATCTCTCGGCTGGCTTGGGAATGCCTTGGGGTTCCCTCGGAGGAGCTGGGGGAGGTGTGTGTGGATCGGGAGGTCTGGGCGGCTTTGGTTGAGCTGCTGCCCCTGCGACCCGACTCCGGATAAAGCGGAAGAAAATGGATGGATGGAGATATATATATATATATATATATATATATATATATATATATATATATATATATATATATATATATATATATATATTGGGTTAGAAACAGCAAGAATGGTGACAAAGGTCAGTTTCAGTTTGTACAGGGGTCAAAAGTAAAAGTTGCTCCAGTTTTAGTAAAACGTGGTGCAAATTATTGGTTGAAGTAATAGGATTAACAAATGCAATAGTTCTGACTGTGTTAAATGTTTGGTCTCCAAAGTAAGGGTCAAACAATGTCGACGTCCACTGTATTCTATGACATGTGACATATGTTACCCTGTAACATGGTGCAAACTATTCCTTTTTAAAATCCTACTAACTCAACCAATAATTTGCATCATGTTTTACCATAATTGGAGCAACTTTAACTTTCACTTTAACAGTAATGGACAAGTAACCCTGGCAGTTTACTTGTCCTATAGGAAAAACTGGTTGTCCAGACAACCCGTGAGTAAGATTCAAATTAAATATTTATCACATGTACTTTGCTCTGACTTGTCACTTACTAAAATCCTGTCATACTTCCAGCGCCGCCGTTTGGCATAAGCAGACTACGCAGCCTGCGTGGGACACCAACCATGTTGCACTAGTTTGCAGGGCCTCCAATTGACTGAAAAATGTGTTGAAATTTTTACATTATTACATTTCGAAATCAATATGAATTATTTATGAATAGGCCCATCGTTTTTGTCTTTAAACATTGTGTAGGCCCCTACCCCATTACTTAATTGGGGCAAATTAACAGTTTTTTTTGCCTAATATAAAGCCCCCATCCACCCCCGCCCCATTAATTTATATCAATCATTCAGAAATACAAACAGTGTGGTACTTTATGGTAAATCTGTGTCAGGTAGGCAGTTCTCAAAAAACTAAATGTCCATGCTGGAAGAAGACAAGTGAAGGAAGCCACCAAGACACAACTTTGGAAGAACGTTTGGCCTCTGTGGGTGTGAGTGGAGAAACTGGGAATATAACATTTTTATTTTTATATTCATTTTACATACAGTCCCTACTTTGTTTCTGTTCCACTTCTGAAATTAAAGAACTGCTATAAGGAAAAGTGTGAACATTTTATTGTTTTTCTCAAACTTTGTAGAACAAATGCAAAAACCAAACTCTTATAAAGAAGGAAAAAATACACAAACATGTAGGAAAAACTGAACAGTGCAAACTGATTTGACTCGTGATTTTTGAAAATAATAAGCAGTAACTTTCTTTGAAATAAATGAAACAGAACTGCAGCTGAATAACTTTGAAAAATAAAAATCGTCAGCTTGTACTTTTATTCTGACTATAGAGTTCATTTCCTCTTTTTTCTCCTCCTCAGTCACGTTTTGTGCTTGAACATAAAACAACTACATGAAGTCATCTAAAATAAATATCTTTGTAAAATAACAGCCTGTTAAAGTTCAGAGTTCTCAGCTGCTTTATGTGATTTCTGCTTCTGAACATCACTGCAGAGTTTCTACACATCATGGTTTTTTTTTAAAAACACACGTGTGTGTGATTTTTATTCTATTCATTCATATGTTCTCATTTTAAGGAATTTTGACCAATTTATTTCATCTAATTTCAGTCAAACTCACCGACACGTGCACACGGTGTGAACAGGATGAACACACGCAGCCGTGTGTGTGTGTGTGTGTGTGTGTGTGTGTGTGTGTGTGTGTGTGTGTGTGTGTGTGTGTGTGTGTGTGTGTGTGTGTGTGTGTGTGTGTGTGTGTGTGAGTCGGCTGGCTGTGCGGAGGGAGAGGAGGTGGGAGAGGCGCGTTGAGCACAGAGTGAAAAACACAAAACACCTTTATTTCTCTCTGGAGTGTTCTGACGGTTCGTCCTGTTCACACCGTGTGCACGTGTCGGTGAGTTAGACTGAAATTACGAGATGAAATAAATTGGTCAAAATTCCTTAAAATGAGAACATATGAATGAATAGAATAAAAATCACACACACGTGTGTTTAAAAAAAAACAAAAAAAACATGATGTGTAGAAACTCTGCAGTGATGTTCAGAAGCAGAAATCACATAAAGCAGCTGAGAACTCTGAACTTTAACAGGCTGTTATTTTACAAAGATATTTCCCAGACAGCAAATAGATCCGGGCCGGATGTAGTCCAACATCTGGTACCAATCCTGAATACAGATCCGGTCCAGACAGTTTTTGCACCTTGGCCCAGATCCTGCACGGCTCTGCTTTACAGTTCTGGAACAGATCTGGACCAGATCTGAACTGGATCCGCAAAACACCAACCGTTTACAGACCATATCTGGCACGGATCTGGGACAGATGTGGTTCGAATCACAGCACCGTGGCAGGAACAAGGGGCATAACGATAAGCAATTTTATCTGCACTCAGTAAAAACTATCCATTAGCAGTTGTAAACTCTGTACTCTGTAATCGTGATCGTCACTGAGGCTTTTTTAAATGCTTATTGCAAAGCGGTTTGTTTCTTTACGACAATCAAGTTTTATAAGTCCAGGGACACTGATCTGTGTGTTATAGATACAAATCAGTTTCCTCAGATCCACGGAACTTACCCCTGTAAAACTTGTTCCTGCCACGGTGCTGTGATGCGGTCCACAGCTGCCCCAGATCTGTGCCAGATATGGTCTATAAACGGTTGGTGTTTTGCGGATCCAGTTCAGATCTGGCCCGGATCTATTTGCTGTCTGGGGACCCAGTCTTAATTTTAGACGGCTTTAAGCAAAGCCGCACGCTATTTTTCAGTGTTTTTTTTTTTTTTTTTTTTCGAAAATTGACCGCTCAAATGACAGCAGGACGGCTCGCTGCCTAAAACCTTGGTTCCCGCTGCCATTTGCTCCAGTGAATTTTTCATCCCGTATTGTTCCAATCACGTGATAAACAGAAAAGTTGATTCCCATCCCGTGGGATTCCCCAAAAAATGTCAGCCTGTACTGCGAACACACACTCCATACAGTGGTCTCACACACACATTGTTCTCATGTTTTCCGATTGTCCGCTGCGTGGAGAGTGGCGGGGAAAAACCGAAGACGCTTTCGTGCGAGGTGCAGACAAGACCTGATGTAAATAAGTAAATAAAAAGGCAGCGGTCAGGTATTTTGGTTCCAAGCGATGAAAATAAAGAATTTGAATGTTTTAAACCAAAAAAAGTCACTTGTCCGGTCGGACAGCGACTAGAGAATATTGCGTGTCTGATCACATTTTACACTTGTCCCAGAAAATCGGACAAGCTTTAATGTCGATGCCTGCACACACAGGACAGGACAGGTGTGACACAGAAATGAATAAAAACCCCAGAACCAGCGGACATCATGACAGTCAGGTATCATGTCAACTATGCAACAGTCATCCCAAAATGATTTTCCAGCCCCGTTAATGCATCATTTGGTTTACAGTTAAAAGGAAACTCATTCCTGGTCCTACTTCCACGTCATATTCTGTTATTTCAACATTATCATTGACAGTTCAAATGAAAGGTTGAATCTCGGCTCATTTAAATACTGACATTTTTTTCTTCCAGGAGATGCTGAAAATGTATCATTAGATACCAAATTAACTTGGTTTCTGGGGCCCGCAGGCCCTAGACTGCAGCTCCTGGGGGGCTGCACCCCTCCGAGCCACCACAAATTTTCTTTGGCTTTCACAGTTTTCATTTCACACTCCTGCCCATTATAGAAAAGTTGCTTTATTTATTAACACCCTTGAAAAATGTCACCTAGCTATATTATGAACACGACCCAATCTAGATCCCGTGGATCCCCGCAGGCAACATGCTGGTTACATATATTTCAGTGCCTGTGCTCCTCCACTGACTCCGCCCACTTTGAGGAGGTGATCGTTCCGGGACACTGAGGCTGGACTTCAAGGGTTCTTTTAGACGTCTGAGGTGGTTCTGAAAACATGCTTTGATGCGTCACAGCAGCACAAACACAAAGTGTGTGTCGGTCCGGGGATGAGGAGACGCTCTGCTCTTTGGCCTCAAACGAACTGGGACCTCCCCTTTCTGGTATTTCACATTTTACAGCATAAATCATAAATACATTTTTTAAATGAGCTACAGCTGAGTTAATAATGTAAATTCTTTGTAGCAGGTGACGTCACGCCCGTTTAGTTGCCCGTCTAGTTGCCCGTTTGACTTTTTCACAGGTTGAAACAAAGCAGAATAATGACTGCATACAGCCTGGCCTACACTGCCCCCTGCTGTCAGAAAGACAAAACAGCAGAGGCTTTTCCCAACCTGAGGGTCATGACCCTTCAGTGGGGTCATTAGGTTATGAAGGATTGTGTGATGATAAATAAAAAAAGATCAAAGACTTTTTTTATCAAACCTTTGCTGATTTTATTTTCATCTGTAGAATCCGATGATGAATCAAATGATCAGTTGTTTGTTTTTGTAGATGTTCACTGAGAAAAATGTTGACCAGCGATGATTCACAAGTTTGTATCATAATTATTTCTAAAGTAATTTGGCTGTATCCTACCCGGCAACAGAATCTTCGTAAAGGGGAAGTTTGACATTTTTCAACCTGAGCTCAAGTTTTATTTAGATGTTTCAGAGCTGAACTTTTACTAAAAAAAAAAAAAAAAACTACATTAATCTGTACAGTATGAATACAGAATGAAAACACTGTGTGCTAACAGGCTAACTAATGTAATTGTTTGTGGAAAGTTGTCATTCAACAAGTGAAAATGTCATTAGCCACATGTGTTAGCATAGACAACATCTGTACGCAAGTGAACGCACAAACGTTTGCCTCACCAAATCTAAATTAATATTTTAGGATGAGCAGTGATGCAGTTAGCCGCTTACCGCGGCGAGTACTCAGGTATCACAAGTCGAGTGTCAATGACAGACCCCTTTCCGGAGGCACTTTGTTTTTAGCTAACCGTGGACATTAACGTCTCACACATTAGCCCATAACAATACACACCGATTCCTTTATGTCCGTGTCCTGAGTGGGGGGTGGGGGGGGGGGGGGGTGGAGCCTATCGCAGTGGTCACTGAGCGGGAGGCGGAGTTCAGTGGACAATTTCTTCTTTAATCACCCTCGTTCGTCCAGTTCAACATGTGGTTCAAGGTTCACCTGCTCCCTGGTGCGCGTGCATCAGGCCTCACCCACCCTGCTGTGTCTCAGTACCATGCCATGTGGAGGCGCTGTCACTCAAATAATTTGCCCAGAAGAACATGAAACTAAGTTCCAGCCCCAGTATCCCCCCTGACCCCTGACAGACTTCAGTGACTGAACGGTTCAAACAGGTATAAAGAGAAATGGGACGCGTCCCGTTACGTCTCTCACCGATAAGCACTGAAAACCACATTGAGACTATTAATGTGACATAAATTTCATTTTTACTTAGAAACCTCATTAAGTCAGTTCATGTTTATAAGACAAGTGATGGACAGAATTAACCCTTTAATGTTCAGCTCAGCTGGCTGTCAAAGCGTTAAATCACAGCCATTTGTCTGTTGATTGATTTATATGTTCGTTCTTGTTTTGAATGCGGTTTGGGATCTTTAATTTAGGTTTATTTGTGGGGTTTGTTATTTTTCTTCTCAACTGAGGCATTTCAGGCTCTGATTGGCTGATGGATGTGAGCTCATCTTTAATTTTTCAATCATTAAATTACCTTTTTGTTGGCAGATGAATAAATGGTGTAACACACGTTTTCATGTTTTCATCCTCTGGTTTCATGTCTTTACAACATTAAACTATTTTTGTTTTCATTTGAATTTTTTTGTAAATTTAGGAACACATACACCCGTTTCATTAATTGTTAGGGTTTTTGAAGGGGCATGGCTTGTAGTGGGTCTGCAGGAACCTGAGGCCGTCCCAAATGAAGCCCACCTGGAAGCAGAAGGAGAAAAATTTACAGTTCCTTCAATGGGCACTTAAGGCTCCAAAAGCAAGCAGGGTCCCATAGAAATCAATGTTAAAATGTTGAACTTCAGAGCAGAAATATGCATGTTTACAGCCTGGTACAAAACAATTTATAAGATTTTGGTTGCTGTAAATCAGGGGTGCCCAAGTTCGGTCCTTGAGTTCTACCTTCCTGACAGTCCTACTCCAACACACCTGAATCCAGTGAACGGCTCATTAAAAGCCTGCTAACGAGTCTTTCATTGGATGTAAGACTGCTGTAAATCGTTTCCTCCATGACAGCTGGACGGGGGTGAATTTATTTTTAATATCTTAGTTTAAGACGTGTTAAGCCGTGAGGTTTCTGTGTGTTGATTGGAGTGACAGTGGCTGAGCTGCGGCTGCTACCTGCTGTGGCGGACCGTCTCTGTCTTTTCTCAACATTTTATTACAAATATCTGTAAAATGTGTTGTGTGTGTGTCCAGTGTTTCTGTAAGGTGAAACTGTTATTTTAATGCTAACAGCATTAGCACATTTCAGACCAAAACAAAGTGCTTTGAGAACCACCGCACATGAACCCATGCTAGCCTGTTAGCTTAGCTTGGTCTGAGATGAACATGGGCTTTATTTGTCCCACGCAGGCTCCACCCCTTTCTCCAAATATGGCTGAGTCATGATGTAGGCGGAGCAATTTGTGAACCTGTGAAGGTTGAAGTGGTTTATTGAGGCATCACAGCAACATTTCTGGAAACTTTCAAATTTTGAAATCTCATCAGTTGTTGATGTTGGCAGACGTGTTGGAGCGTTTCAGCGCGTGTTTCAGTGGTGCTGGAGGTCGACTCTCTGCCGCTGCAAACTTCACCTTCCTCTGTGACGTCTGCAGACACAAACAGCACGAAGCCCACAGCGTTACTGCTGCTTTAGTCCCACACAGTCTAATGTGCGTTATCCTGGATTTAATAATTACCACAACCTCTGCCCTGTTGTCTATAGGTGTCGAGAACCCCAGCAGCTGAAGAAGACCGTGGGGATGCACCGTCAGCGAATTTGACAAGTGTAGGATGGTAGGGGAAGGTTCCGCCCTTTTGGCCTCTGATTGGCTAGAAGGTGAGCAGCAGAAGTCTGTTTGAAATGTTATCTGCTGCTGGAGCAGGACAGACAGACAGACAGACAGACAGACAGACAGACAGACAGACAGCTGAGCAGAGAGAAATGTTTGAAGCTAAGTGGTAAATATATCTGATAACTAGAAGGCTGTACTTAGTTATCACAGGTGAATAGTTTATCAAAGTCTGCCCACCATCACATCTTCTGTAAAGTTACTGTCCTCATACTGAGCAAACTAACATGAACTTTATCTACACTGACATTTCTGCTCGACCTCCACATGGCTGCTTGCAGCTATATATTTTTATGTATTTGTTTTTGGCTCCTGCACCTTAATTTGAATATGTGCACATATATAAGTTTATCAGTATAAACAGATAAACAGTCATTTCTATATTCCAGTTATCACATTTCATGTCAACACATAACTGCAAGTGTCTGTTTTTCTTTGTTTCTTTTTGATATTAGAATTCTACAGTCTAGTAATAAACTGTTACAAACTGGTTCCATTGTACATGTTCATGTCTTATTTGGTTTCTTCCTGAATGATGCCTGTAAAAAGTTCCTGGTGACCCAGTGGATCTCCTTATTACTTCACATCATTAACCCATTAAATCCCACATTCTTCCCAGACATGAACATATGTAAATCATGTGCCATTAGTGCCCCTTTGAAACAAATTATTTTAAATTTTCATGGAAAAGCAGGTGAAAAGGTGTTTTTTATAGTGTTTGGTGGGATAATGTATTATCAGGGTTTATCATGTACAACTGACACATTTCTGTGTCGTCCTCAGTATTTTAACATATTTCAGCCAGAGATGTTTTGAATAGTTTGTCTTTGATCAGTTCTATATATTTACTTCAAAATATTAAACACACACACCCAACTGGGTGGACCTTGTTGTGTGGGCCGCTGAAGAGGAGGTACTGCTGGCCCACCACCACCAGATGGCGCCCTGCTTGGAGTGCGGGCTTCAAGCACGAGAGGGCGCCAGAGCCATTGGGAGTGACAGCTGTCACTCTTCATCAGCACCAGCTGTCACTCAGCCAACTCATTACCATCTCCATAAAGGCCGGACTGCGACTCCACCTCCTCGCCGAGAAATCAGCTACCATTCAGGTAACTTCTCTGCTGACTTAACACTGACTAATAGTCTGAACTTCTTTGCAGCCGTTTTCCTGTGGTGTGTCCTTATCTGTGGGATTGGCGTTTGGTGTGATCAGCGACGGCTTCGCTTCACACCCCAACCAGATAAGTGGTTAGACAGGAGCTGCACGAGTGTGTGATTAGAGGTGGAGGTTCTCCCTCCTCATTGTGTACAGACTGTGGGATTACTGAGTGTGCGACCTCACACTCATCAGGACTGTCTCTGTTCTCTGCCAGCAGTACCGGGTCTGACTGCTGAAGACAGCGGCCACCTGGGGCGCAGGGCTTGGCGGCTCCGGTGTTCTTCAGTTCCGTTGGCGGTGGAAGCTGTGTGGGATCCGGCTCTTCTCTCGCCAGGCGTCTTCTATCGTTGAGCCTGCCCACACATCACCTGGTGTATGATTGACAGTCACCATATTGTTATTGTCTGTACATCGTTGTGCGATTCACAACATTAAATTGTTATTTTTGGCTTATCCATTGTCCGTTCATTTACGCCCCCTGTTGTGGGTCCGTGTCATGACACTTTCACAACAGACCTCATATATTAGAACTGTACTATGACAGTATGTGTGTGTGTGTGTGGGGGGGTATGTTTCTGATGTTGATTTGAATGTGTTGAACTGAGCTGGGACAAAGTCAGTAACATTTCTGAGTGAGATATGTTCATATTTTGATGACTGCACAGAGAAAAGTGTAAATTCTGGAACATGTGCCAATCTTATTTGTTTATTTGAACAAACCTTCCTCGGGTGTTGTTTGAGAGCTTTGGTGGAACAATTTGATTCTGTCTGTGTGTAAACAGCTCATTTTTAAAGCCTTGAAAGTGTCAGTTGTTTTTTTCGGTCTCAACTGTGACCGATGGGTTGACATGGGTTCAGATGTTTGACTGCACAGGCCTACATTTGGACCCAGGCATTGCACAAGTCTGCATATAATTTAATAGGATCCTGTTCAACACTCGAGAGCCAAGAGAGGAAACAACAATCCAACATTGTGATGACATGGTAAGTTCACATTTTCATCACAAAACTCCCCCAAAAAGCTCAGACTAATCTAAACACGTTCTAAACAGGCTATGAAAACATGAGCTTGGAATATAAATATAACAGCACACATTTATCACACTGTTACCATCGATGGCTAAACAAGACAACAGCAGTTCCTGAACTTAAGATGATGTGTTAAGGCCAAATCAAATAGCCAATCATGGTAGACACCTTCTAGCCAATCAGAGGCACAAAGGGCGGAACCTTCCCGTCATCCTACGTTTCACAAATTCGCGTAGCGTCACCTCCCTGAACATTTACAGTAATTCCATTTGTATCTGTTTAGTATTCTTCTAACAAACTGAAGATTCTGTCTGTGTTCACCTGTTCATTTGTGAGCAGTTTTGGGTATCTGGAAATGTTGTCATGGTGGCGCTCCACTCGCTCCCACCCATCTAACCACAGCTGACGGCAGTATTCTGACTGGCGAGCCATTAATCTTTCATAGATAGCCCAGTTCTGATGGCTGATCAGCAGTAGCTCCTCCCTCCTCTTGTCAGCGTTCAGACTGAGGATGACAACACAGACAGGGAGCGGCTGTTGTGAAAGTGTAGTGACACGGACCCACAACAGGGGGCGTAAATGAACGGACAATGAAAGAGTCAAATATAAACACTTTACTGTTGTGAAAAGCACAACCAAACACAGCAGATTACAGAATATGTACAATAGTCAATTAGCAAAGGTGACGTGTGGGCAGGCTTGAGGATAGAGGACGTCTGTCCTGAGAAGAACCGGAACCACACGATTTCCTCTGCCACCGAACCTGGAGAATACTGGAGCCGCCAAATCCCTAACACCCCAGGTGGCCACTGTCTCCGCGTGTCGGATCTGGTACTGCTGGCGAGGAGCAGAGACAATCAGATGTGGGTGTGTGAACACCCAGTAACAACAACGGTGGGAATTCCACCTCCACCTCTAACACACACTCGTGCAGTGTCTGAGTAACCACTTATCTGGATATGCAGGCTGAGAAGGTTACCTCCTAAGGTAGACGATATCTCGGCAACGAGGTGGAGATGATGTCCGGTCTTTATGGAGTGGGATGATGAAGGGTAGATGGGTGACAGCTGTCAAGAGATAATGAGTGACAGCTTTCACCCCCGGCTGTGTCCGTGGCGGCAGCGCCCTCTCGTGCCTGAAGCCCGCACTTCAGGCAGGGCTCCCTCTGGTGGTGGGCCAGCAGTGCCTGCTCTTCTGGCGGCCCACACAACAGGACCCCCCCCCCTCAACGGGTGCCTCCAGGCGCCCGACCAGGTGACGGCGGTAGAAATCGGCCAAGAGGGCCGGGTCCAGGATGAAGCTCCTCTTCACCCAGGAGTGTTCTTCAGGTCCATACCCCTCCCAGTCCACCAAATACTGGAACCCCCGGCCCATCCGACGGACGTCCAGGAGCCGGCGCATGGTCCAAGCCGGCTCCCCGTCGATGATCCAGGCAGGAGGCGGCGCCGGTCCGGGAGCACAGAGGGGTGAGGTGTGGTGGGGTTTGATTCTTGACATGTGAAAAACCGGGTGGATCAGTCCTGCCGTAGTGAAGCTCCGACTCCCAGCTTCACTGCGGCAGGACTGAGGATTTTGAGGATTTCATACGGTCCAATGTACCTGTCCTTGAGCTTTGGAGAGTCCACCTGGAGGGGGATGTCCTTTGTGGATAGCCACACCTCCTGCCCGGGCTGGTAATTAGGGGCCGGGGACCGCCGGCGGTCTGCATGGGTCTTCGCCCTCGTCCGGGCCTTTAACAAGGCAGAACGGGCGGAGCACCACACCCGACAGCACTTCCGCAGGTGGGCCTGGACCGAGGGCACACCGACCTCTCCCTCCACCATGGGAAACAACAGGGGCTGATACCCCAAACACACCTCAAATGGGGAGAGGCCGGTGACAGAGGACACCTGGCTGTTATGTGCGTACTCGATCCAGGCCAGATGTTCACTCCAGGCCGTCGGGTGGGCGGACGTCACACAGCGCAGGGCTTGCTCCAATTCCTGATTGGCCCGTTCTGCCTGTCAATTGGTCTGCGGGTGATACCCGGACGAGAGGCTCACAGTGGCCCCCAGTTCCCGGCAGAAGCTCCTCCAGACGTGTAAGGAAAACTGGGGATCACGATCAGAGACGATGTCGGTAGGTATCCCATGCAGACGGACGACGTGGTGGACCAGGAGGTTTGCAGTCTCCTGGGCCGTGGGGAGCTGCGGGAGGGCCACGAAGTGGGCCGCCTTGGAGAATCGGTCCACTATCGTGAAGATGGTTGTCATGCCCTGGGACGACGGGAGGCCCGTGACAAAATCCAGACCGATGTGGGACCAGGGGCGATGAGGCACAGGAAGTGGCTGAAGAAGTCCCTGTGCCTTCTGGTGGTCAGCCTTGCCCCTGGCACAGGTGGTGCAGGCCTGGATATATTCCCGGACGTCGGCCTCCAGGGACGCCCACCAGAAGCGCTGCCGGACCACTGCCACGGTCCTTCTCACCCCAGGATGACAGGAGAGCTTAGAACCATGACAGAAATCCAAGACAGCAGCTCTTGCCTCTGGTGGGACGTAGAGTCTGTTCTTCGGCCCTGTTCCGGGGTCCGGGCTCCGTGCCAGGGCCTCCCGGACGGTCTTCTCCACGTCCCAGGTGAGGGTGGCCACGATAGTGGACTCCGGAATGATGGGCTCCGGTGGATCCGACAGCTCAGTCTTGACTTCATCTTCATGCACCCGGGACAAGGCATCCGATCTCTGGTTCTTGGTCCCGGGGCGGTAGGTGATCCGGAAGTCAAAACGCCCGAAGAACAGTGACCAGCGGGCTTGCCTGGGCTTCAGCCGCCTGGTGGTCCTGATATACTCCAGGTTCCGATGGTCAGTGAAAACCGTGAACGGCACAGACGCTCCCTCCAACAGGTGTCTCCACTCCTCAAGAGCCTCTTCCACCGCAAGGAGTTCTCGATTGTCGACGTCATAGTTCCGTTCAGCTGGGGTCAACCTGCGGGAAAAATAGGCACACGGGTGAAGGACCTTATCGGTCTCTCCGCTTTGGGATAGCACGGCTCCTATCCCTGAGTCAGAGGCGTCCACTTCGACCACCAACTGGCGGCTAAGGTCGGGCTGCACCAGCACTGGTGCAGTCGAGAACCGTCGTTTCAACTCCTTGAATGCAGCTTCGCACCAATCCGACCAGGTGAAGGGGACTTTAGGAGAGGTCAGGGCTGTCAGGGGGCTAACTACCTGGCTATAGCCCTTTATGAACCTCCTGTAGAAATTTGCAAAGCCGAGGAACTGTTGCAGCTTCCTCCGACTTGTAGGTTGGGGCCAATCTCTCACCGCCGCAACCTTGGCCGGATCAGGGGCGACGGAGTTAGAGGACATGATAAACCCCAGGAAGGACAAAGAAGTGCGGTGAAACTCACACTTCTCGCCCTTCACAAACAGCCGGTTCTCCAACAACCGCTGCAGGACCTGACGTACATGCTGGACATGAGTCTCAGGGTCCGGGGAAAAGATGAGAATATCGTCCAGATATATGAAGACGAATCGGTGCAGGAAGTCCCGCAAGACATCGTTTACCAAAGCTTGGAACGTTGCAGGGGCGTTAGTGAGGCCGAACGGCATGACCAGGTACTCAAAGTGACCTAACGGGGTGTTAAATGCCGTCTTCCATTCATCTCCCTTACGGACCCGAACCAGGTGATACGCATTCCGAAGATCCAATTTTGTAAAGATTTTGGCTCCATGCAGGGGGGTGAACACGGAATCCAACAAGGGCAACGGGTATCGATTGCGAACCGTAATCTCATTCAGCCCCCTGTAATCGATGCATGGACGGAGTCCGCCATCTTTCTTGCCCACAAAAAAGAAACCTGCACCCATCGGGGAGGTGGAATTTCGGATCAACCCGGCAGCTAATGAGTCCTGGATGTAGGTCTCCATTGATTCGCGTTCAGGTCGTGAGAGGTTGTACAGCCTGCTGGACGGGAACTCCACGCCTGGTATCAAATCAATGGCACAATCGTATGGACGGTGCAGAGGAAGGGTGAGTGCCAGATCCTTGCTGAAGACATCAGCAAGATCGTGGTACTCAACTGGCACTGCTGTCAGATTGGGAGGGACTTTGACCTCCTCCTTAGCCTGTAAACCGGGAGGAACCGAGGATCCTAAACACACCCGATGGCAGGTTTCGCTCCACTGAACCACCACCCCAGACGGCCAATCAATCCGGGGATTGTGTTTCAACATCCAAGGGAAGCCCAAAATCACGCGGGAGGTAGAAGGAGTCACAAAAAACTCGATCTCCTCCCGATGATTCCCAGACACTACCAGAGTTACTGGTTGTGTCTTGTGCATGATTAAAGGGAGAAGGGTGCCATCTAGTGCCCGCACCTGCAATGGTGAAGGAAGCGCCACCAGAGGGAGCCCTGCTTCCCTAGCCCATCTGCTATCCAGCAGATTCCCTTCTGACCCCGTGTCCACCAGTGCTGGGGCTTGAAGGGTTAAATCCCCACTAAGGATTGTAACTGGGAGTCGTGTGGCAATACGTGTGTGTCCCACGTGCATGTTATGACCCCCCTTTAGCCCAGTCTCTAAAGGCGAGTGTTGTCATTTTGGCCGTTTGGGGCAGTTTCTCTGTATATGCTCCTTTGAGCTGCAGAAAAAACACTCCCCGTGGACCAGCCTCCTCATTCTGTCATTTGATCTTATATTGGCTCTGCGCGTTTCCCTAGCAACACCAACAGGGGTGCTGTTGCCCCACGGAGCGCTGCGGCTGTGGAGCATGGGGAGGGCGGAACCTTTTCAGACCCGGAAGGGAGAGGGACGGCGCGTGCCCAGCCACGTCCTTCGTCTCGCTCCCGACGGCGTTCCTCTAACCGATTGTCTAACCATATAACGAGATCAATAAGTCCATCCAAATCCCACGGTTCGTCCTTGGCCACCAGGTGCTCCTTCAGGACCGACGACAGTCCGTTTATAAAGGCGGCGCGGAGCACAGCGTTATTCCAGCCGGACCTCGCAGCCGCAATGCGGAAGTCGACTGCATAAGCGGCTGCGCGCCGGCGTCCCTGTCTCATTGACAGCAGCACAGTTGAAGCGGTCTCTCCCCTGTTAGGGTGATCAAACATGGTTTTGAACTCCCTCACAAACCCAGTGTACGTATGAAGGAGCTGTGAATTTTGCTCCCAAAGCGCCGTAGCCCAAGCGTGTGCCTCTCCTCGAAGCAGATTAATTACATAAGCTACTTTACTAGCATCAGACGCGTACATGACGGGACGTTGTGCAAAGACGAGCGAACACTGCATGAGAAAGTCCGCGCACGTCTCCACACAACCTCCGTACGGCTCTGGGGGGCTTATGTATGCTTCAGGGGATGGTGGGAGGGGTTGTTGAACGACCACTGGAACATTCATATCCTGCACAGGGTCGTCAGGAGGAGGAGCTGCAGCAGCGCCCTGAGCGCTCGCTGCCACCTGTGCGGAGAGAGCCTCCACCCTGCGGTTCAGGAGGATGTTTTGCTCGGTCATCTGATCCAACCGAGCCGTAAAGGCGGTGAGGATGTGCTGCAACTCACCAATCACACCTCCTGCAGACGCCTGTGCACCCTGCTCTCCCATTGGCCATTCAATGGCTGGGTGACGCCCCTCGGAGTCCATGACACTGGCCGAGATATCCTGCTGTGAAAGTGTAGTGACACGGACCCACAACAGGGGGCGTAAATGAACGGACAATGAAAGAGTCAAATATGAACACTTTACTGTTGTGAAAAGCACAACCAAACACAGCAGATTACAGAATATGTACAATAGTCAATTAGCAAAGGTGACATGTGGGCAGGCTTGAGGATAGAGGACGTCTGTCCTGAGAAGAACCGGAACCACACGATTTCCTCCGCCACCGAACCTGGAGAATACTGGAGCCGCCAAATCCCGAACACCCCAGGTGGCCACTGTCTCCGCGTGTCGGATCTGGTACTGCTGGCGAGGAGCAGAGACAATCAGATGTGGGTGTGTGAACACCCAGTAACAACAACGGTGGGAATTCCACCTCCACCTCTAACACACACTCGTGCAGTGTCTGAGTAACCACTTATCTGGATATGCAGGCTGAGAAGGTTACCTCCTAAGGTAGACGATATCTCAGCAACAAGGTGGAGATGACGTCCAGTCTTTATGGAGTGGGATGATGAAGTGTAGATGGGTGACAGCTGTCAAGAGATAATGAGTGACAGCTGTCTCCCCCGGCTGTGTCTGTGGCGGCAGCGCCCTCTCGTGCCTGAAGCCCGCACTTCAGGCAGGGCGCCCTCTGGTGGTGGGCCAGCAGTACCTCCTCTTCTGGCGGCCCACACAACAGCGGCAAAAACTCAGAGGCATGAACACAGAGGTGTAAACACAGAGGGGTAAACAAAGAGGGGTCAATACAGAGGGGTAAACAAAGAGGGGTCAATACAGAGGGGTCAACACAGAGGGGTCAATACAGAGGGGTAAACAAAGAGGGGTCAGTACAGAGGGGTCAACACAGAGGGGTAAACAAAGAGGGGTCAATACAGAGGGGTCAATACAGAGGGGTCAATACAGAGGGGTCAACAAAGAGGGATCAACACAGAGGGGTCAATACAGAGGTGTAAACACAGATATGTAAATAAAGAGGGGTCAATACAGATGGGAAAACAAAGAGGGGTCAATACAGAGGTAAACACAGAGAGGTCAATACAGAGGGGTCAACACAAAGGGGTCAATACAGAGGGATAAACAAAGAGGGGTCAATACAGAGGGGTCAACACAGAGGGGTCAATACAGAGGTGTAAACACAGATATGTAAATAAAGAGGGGTCAATACAGAGGGGTAAACAAAGAGGGGTAAACAAAGAGGGGTAAACAAAGAGGGGTCAATACAGAGGTGTAAACACAGAGGGGTCAATACAGAGGGGTAAACAAAGAGGGGTCAACACAGAGGGGTCAATACAGATATATAAATAAAGAGGGGTCAACACAGAGGGGTATCTGATGGTATTTCGCTAGGCATGCTGATGAAGCTCATGACATCTACAAAAAGTGCAACCTGTTTATTTGATCTTATACCAACAAAACTGTTTAAGGACCTGTGGTCCACTCTTGGGCTGACTGTGCTGGAAATTATTAATCTTTCTTTAACTTCTGGATGTGTTCTGAAATGTTTTAAATCAGGAGTGATTAAACCATTACTTAAGAAATCCAATCTCAGTACTGAAAAATGATAGGCTGATATCAAATCTATCATTTTGTTCTAAAATCCTGGAAAAGTGGTGTCACGGCAGCTCGTGGACCACCTCACTGAGAATAATCTTTTGGAGCCACTGCAGTCTGCTTTTAGAAAATATCACTCCACAGAGACGGCTTTCACTAAAGGCCCTGTCCCACTGGCGTTTAGGAGGATTTGCGTATGAATTACGCACAAAATTGGCTCATATTCGCTTAACATCCGCAATATGTGTGAAACATGCTTGTATGAGTCGGCCGACGCCCGCACACGTCCGCAATTATCCACAGAGACACGTTTTTCCGTTGCCAGGATTTTTGAGCTGCACAAAATTTTGGCTGCGGATAACATCTGCCTTACATACTCAATACATACACAATACATACTCACTTAATGCACTGTATATTCGCCATCATCTGCTGATATCCGCAACTGACAGGGATTTGCGGCTTGGCAGCGGACTGGGACAGTGTGTAAAACAGATATTTTGCGCGCCCATCATCTCCACATCATAGACTAAAATAAGTTGTAGCGACTGCATACAGATTGGCCACGAATAAAGAGTTTTTATTACGTCTGCTTTGCTTTGCATCTGATGCAAATCATTCATAACTGAATGCCGTTCTTTGTTCTACCAGCTGCCACGCGCTCTGCGCTGGATGTTGCCTATATATTAAATAATTATTTCATGGCAGATTAATCATTTTATTCTGCAAACTGGCTGTTGAAAACAGCTTTAATCACGTCCTGAATCACAGAGGAAGCTGTAGCTGGAGCCGTTCACGCACGTGCGTGCCCGTTCCATCTGCAGAAAGCATTTTGAGCCGTCTAAAAAGGTAATTATTTGTCTTGTTTACATTGTCAAGGCTCGATAAAACAGTTGCATGTTTTTTCCTTCTTGTCTGCAGCTGTTACAGTATTTATTCCTGTTTATAACAGATTTAACTTCTTGTTATAATCACTCAGATGAGTTGCGCTCTGATGTGATCCGCTGACATCACCACTCGCCCTGTTCACTGCTTCTTTACTCCAGTCAACTTGTCCGAGTCCAGCAAATGCTCCAGAGGCTGTATTGTTGGTGTGAATAGTGATGCCGACAGCCCGAGTGGGCTTCATTTTTGACCACAATACAGATGCCGTGCACGCGCAACACGTGTGTGATGCATTTATAATATACCCATAATCCCGCCGTGATAATCACAATGCGTCGGATTCGTTTCCTCACTACATGCATAGTACAACCGTGATTGTTCATCATATATTCACTATATATTATTAATATATCTGTAATTAATACTGGGACTTTTGTCATTTTTGGCCATTTTTGTTGCGGACGACAACGAATGCCCGTAATTTGTGTACTCAATTCATGTGCAATTAATCCTCTCCCCAGTGGGACAGGGCCCTAAAGTGGTGAATGATCTTTTGCGAACAATGGACTCGGATACCACTACAGTCTTGGTGCTGTTGGATCTTATGCTGCGTTTGATACTGTGGATCACCATGTTTTACTCAACAGGCTGGAGAATGAATCATTTTGGGATTACAGGAACTGCTCTTGCATGGTTGATGTCATACCTGTCCAGTCGTTCTTACTGTGTGTTGTGCAATATAGGGATATGAAGTTTGGGGTTCTGCAGGGATCCATTTTAGGTCCCCTGCTTTTTTCTCTTTATGTAGCACCCCTTGGGAATATACTGCTGCGTTTTGGGATTGCCTTTCATTGCTATGCTGATGACACCCAATTGTACATGCCGATAACTGCTGGTAACCTCATTCACATAAAATCTTTGGAAGATTGCCTTGCATCAGTAAGAAGTTGGATGTCTAGTAACTTCCTACTTTTAAATTCTGATAAGACTGAAGTTATGGTTCTTGGTCCAGCGAGGTATCTGCATCAATTTGATCAGCTAGCGCTTAGCTTAGGTTCGTGTGTTATACATCATATGGATAAAGTGAGGAATCTTGGGGTAATTTTTGGTCCTACGTTGTTCTTGGACCTCCACATTACAGACATTACGAGGACTGCTTTCTTCCATTTGCGAAATATAGTGAAGATTCGTCCCATCCTGTCTATGGCTGATGCTGAGACTTTGATTCATGCATTTGTCTCTTCTAGATTGGACTATTGTAATGCTCTATTTTCTGGTTTACCGCAGTGCAGGATTAGGGGTCTTCAACTGGTTCAAAATGCTCCTGCCAGACTTTTGACACAAAGCAGAAAATTTGACCACATTACACCCGTTTTGGCGTCTCTTCACTGGCTTCCAGTCGCTGCAAGATCGGATTTTAAAGTACTGTTATTAGTTTATAAAATTGTTCATGGACTTGCTCCTCCCTATCTGGCTGACCTGGTTAAGCCCTATGTACCAGCTCGGGCCCTGCGTTCTCAGGGTGCAGGACTTCTGTGTGTTCCCAGGGTGAATAAAAAGTCTGTTGGTCACAGAGCTTTCTCCTACCGTGCCCCAGCTCTGTGGAACGATCTCCCGGCACACATTTGGCAGTCGGATACTGTGGAGACTTTTAAGTCACGTTTAAAGACTCATTTGTTTTCCCTGTTTTATCATTAGTGTTGTGTTTTTATTCTTGTATTCTTTTATGGTTTTGCCTTTTTATTGTGTTTTTAATTTTTTAATTCAGTTTTTTTTTCTGTTTTTATTATGTTGTGTGAAGTGCCTTGAGAAGATTTCATCATGAATTGGTGCAATATAAATTAATAAATTTGAAATTTGAGGGGTAACAAAGAGGGGTAAACAAAGTGGGGTCAATAAAGGGGGGTCAACAAAGAGGGGTCAATACAGGGGGGTAAACAAAGAGGGGTCAATACAGGGGGGTCAACAAAGAGGGGTCAATACAGGGGGGTCAACAAAGAGGGGTCAATACAGAGGGGGTAAACAAAGAGGGGTCAATACAGGGGGGTAAACAAAGAGGGGTCAATACAGAGGGGGTAAACAAAGTGGGGTCAATACAGGGGGTAAACAAAGTGGGGTCAATACAGGGGGTAAACAAAGAGGGGTCAATACAGAGGGGGTAAACAAAGAGGGGTCAATACAGGGGGGTAAACAAAGAGGGGTCAATACAGAGGGGGTAAACAAAGTGGGGTCAATACAGGGGGTAAACAAAGTGGGGTCAATACAGGGGGTAAACAAAGTGGGGTCAATACAGAGGGGGTAAAGAAAGAGGGGTCAATACAGGGGGGGTAAACAAAGTGGGGTCAATACAGAGGGGGTAAAGAAAGAGGGGTCAATACAGAGGGGGTAAACAAAGTGGGGTCAATACAGGGGGTAAACAAAGTGGGGTCAATACAGGAGGTAAACAAAGTGGGGTCAATACAGAGGGGGTAAACAAAGTGGGGTCAATACAGAGGGGGTAAACAAAGAGGGGTCAATACAGAGGGGGTAAACAAAGTGGGGTCAATACAGGGGGTAAACAAAGTGGGGTCAATACAGAGGGGGTAAAGAAAGAGGGGTCAATACAGGGGGGGTAAACAAAGTGGGGTCAATACAGGGGGGGTAAAGAAAGAGGGGTCAATACAGGGGGGGTAAAGAAAGAGGGGTCAATACAGAGGTGGAGATCTTACTCGTGAAATACACTGAGGCAGCTTTGATGTGACTTGGTGCTATATAACTGAAATAAATTAAATTGTCTAAACAAAGTGGTGGAAAGAAACACGGAGGCGTAAACATAGAGGTGACAACATAGATGCAGAAAGACAAACTCTTAAAGACAGAGGTGTTTATTATTATTATTATTATTTTGCTTGTGTATTTGTTTGGTGCATGTTGCTGGTTGTTTCAGGTCCTGTGGACCAGCTCACACTGTGAACACAGCGCCCACTGCAGGCTGAGGCTGGATTCAATATCAGAGATTTCTGTCACCACCACATCAATAAATAGACACCAGTAACAGAATGAAGATACACCTGCGGTGTGTGTGTGTGTGTGTGTGTGTGTGTGTGTGTGTGTGTGTGTGTGTGTGTGTGTGTGTGTGTGTGTGTGTGTGTGTGTGTGTGTGTGTGTGTGTGTCCCTCTCCTGTTGAAACAGCATCTCAGAATTGAGCCAAACTTGACACACATATACTTTGACATACGGGGAGTAACACACGATATCAAGTATTAATAGTAGTATTAATAGTAGTATTAATAGTAGTAGTAGTGGAGGCATAGCAGCAGCAGCTGTCTCTTCTTGAGGCAGCTTTACTAGGTGACAATTTTGTTGGTGAAGATGAAGTTTTCATTTTAGTCTTGAAATCAAACCCGTCCTGAGCTGGTATGTTAATAATAAAACAACCACCCTGACAACACAAAGACACACACAGACACACACAGACACGGACACACACACAGACACACACACACGGATACAGACACACACAGACACGGACACACACAGACACACACACACACACACACACGGATACAGACACACACAGACACACACACACGGACACACATGGACACAGACACGGACACACACACAGACACGGACACACACGGACACACACACACAGACACACAGACACACACAGACAGACACAGACACACACAGACACACACGGACACACACACACAGACACAGACACACACACACAGACAGACACAGACACACACAGACACACACGGACACACACACACACACACAGACACACACACACACAGACACAGACACACACAGACACAGACACACACAGACACACACACACACACACAGACACACACACGGACACACACACACACACAGACCCGGTCACAGCCTGTCGAGGGCACAGGTCTGTCTAACTGCCTGTCACAGGTGGTTGTTCTTTATGGGTGCCCCTGATGGTGGCAGTCCTGGGTCATGGCAGACATGCTGCCACACTGAGGAAGGTCAGTGGGTCACATGGATGAGCACGTGCACCGAAAGAATGTGGGAGTCAGGTCTGGACGTCTTCTGCACAGCGGTCTGTGCCGTCTGTATTAGAGGTTTTAAGCCCCAGACGTTGTCTGCGGTATCATGGATATTTTATGGGACTGAAGCTGCATCCTGGTGGGGGTAAGAACTGTCCTTCTGCTGTGATTTGGTGCCATATAAATAAATTGAGACTGAATTGAATCCCACATGGAGTACAGCAGCACGGTGGTTAGTGGTTTAGCACTGCTGCCTCACAGCACGAAGGTCATGGGGTTTCTTCCTGGCCGGTCCTTTCTGTGTGGAGTTTGCATGTTCTCCCCATGTTTGTGTGGGTTCCCTCCAGGTGCTCCAGCTTCCTCCAACATCTAAAGACTTGCAGGACTGTGTGATATCCAAACATTTATTTGTATGTAATTATCCATAATTACTGTGGTTAACTGTGAGTAGATAAAAGTGACGAGCTGCTCTCACGGGTTCACGAGGTGGCGTTCATGCCATGGTGACAGAGGTCACGGGAGAGGAAGAAGGAGTTTTTTCTGAGTGGCAGAGTGCTTTACCTCCGTGCTGGTTAAGCAGCAGTGTGTAACATGCCACGATCCACTTTTCAGTAAAGCTCAGTTGAATTCCAGATGTTGTAAACATTCGGTTCATCTCACGATACAACAGACTGGGAACTTAAAATTGTCCAGGTCTCCCTTGTAAGGTCTCAGTCTCAATGGGACTGACCAGGTTACATAAAGGTTAAATAAATAAGCTACAAAGAACACCCGTACTGTGTGCTGGGTTCAGGTCTGCAGGGATCAAGGACGGAAAGACAGAAAACCCTTCCACGCTTTGGTCCTGTTGGTGATCCTGATGTAGAATGTTCTTTCATCATAACAGAGAGCAAAGAAAAGTTCAAAGGAACCAGCTGGCTCAGAAAATACAAAACCAAAAATGGAAAATACAGAAACCTGCTGTTACAGCCATATTCCAAAATAGATGAAATTCTACACACAGTACCCCATTATGACAATGTGAAGACGGTTTTGTTTTTTGTTTTTTTGGCAAATTTATTAAAAATAACAAGACAAGACAAAGGATGGGACAAAAAGGCTTTATTGATTATTCGGGCAGAAGGTTGGTGCACAGTCAGCCTGGCAGAGATACAGGCAGGTGTTCAACAAAGGTATCATCAACAAACAGGCGGGGTTCAGGAGCACCGTGAAACAGTGTCACATGGGCTGAGACAAAAAGTGATAAACAAAGCGAGGTCGAGCACACCGTGGCAAAATGAGACTGTGACAAAAGGCTGGAACGGAGATATCAAAAATCAACAAACCGGCACAGCAGACCACACTCACAGGGCTTCAATCCACAGTGGACAATTAGGACGTGATGTGAGGCGGGTGTGGAGACGGACAGGAGGGAGGCGTGGACAGACGCAACAAAGATCAGAAACTGCTCTGTGAGACAAACAGTGGTGGGCACAGTTCCGCTAATTATTGAAGCTAATGTTTTCATGATCGGATTAGCTTTTCAGATAACTTTGAAAAACATCATCGGACCAATTAGCTTCCAATAAATTTAGCTCCAATAATTTTTAGATCGCTAACATATTTTTGCAGGCGTAGTGAATAAAGCTCAACAGTTACAAACATTTGTGAAGTCTGAAATCAAAGATTTTAGTACCTGCATCTTAAATGTTTCCTAGCAGGCAGACAGACAGGCAGACAGGCAGACAGACAGACAGGCAGACAGACAGACAGATACATAAAGCATTAAGGGATATGTGTTGCGTGGGCCGCTGAAGAGGAGGTACTGCTGGCCCACCACCACTAGAGGGCGCCCTGCCTGGAGTGCGGGCTCCAGGCACCGGAGGGCGCTGCCGCCTTACGGGAGCAGCCAGGACGACAGCTGTCATCCATCACTGGAGACAGCTGATCCCAATCAATACGGAGGTATATCAGCAGGACGGCATCTCCACCTCATTTGCCGAGCTATCGCCTGACCAAAGAGGTAACAATCTCTGCCCATACATATAACTAACCATTGTTGTATTTCTTGTGGAGCATTTGTAGGACAGCTGACTACTGAACAACTTTTGGATAAGTACTCACCTTCCTACACTCCTGTATCGTTGTTAACGAGAGGTGGAGGTGGACTTTCCACCCTCCGTGTTACTGGGTGCAGCCGCATCCACACCTGACTGTTTTTGTTCCTTGCCAGCAGTACCGGATCCGACGAGCGGAGGCAGTGGCCACCTGGGGATTCGGGACTTGGCGGCTCCAGTATTCCCGGGTTCGGTGGCAGAGGAAATCGGGTTGGTTCCGGTTCGACTTGGACAGACGTCTCCTATCGTCGAGCCTGCCCACACGACACCGTTGTTATTGGACTCAGTCTCAATATTGTAATCGGCTGTGTTGTTGTGCCTGTTTTCACAACAGTAAAAACAGTGTTATTTGATTCCTCCATTGTCCGTTCATTTGCGCCCCCTGTTGTGGGTCCGTGTTCCTACACTTTCACAACAATATGGCCAGTTCTGCCATGAACACTGCCACCTACTGGCCAGTAGATGGCAGTAGAGACCCTGAAAACCTTTAATAAACCTGAGCTTCTGGCATGTTTCTGTCAAAAAAACACAATAACAACATCTATAAACCCAGAGAATATATTCACAAGAGTTTTAGGCACAATATACAGAGTTTAATACTGTTGTCCGTGTGCAGTGGTTAAAATGCAGCTTCATCAGAGCGTCTCAATGCATTTCTCCTGTTGTGAAACTTTACCCATAATGCACTGCAGTATGTGTGGTCAAAACACTAAAACTATCATAATTAGTGCATTACTTAAAACCAAAACATATAGCTGATATTTTCATTTTATAAAACATCAGACGTAACATTAATTTAAATAACTTCTAGAAGTAGTTTGGTAAACATTTTAACCATAAGTTAAAACTGTATGCCTGTTGATGACTTGCGTGATATGGTAGCAAGTAATTGTTTTTTTCCTCCTCCTCCTCCTCCTCAGTCACTAGGTCTCTTTTGCTGCAAGAAAGCTAATCTGACACATAAGCGCTGGCTCATTGTTGTCAGTTGCTCCTAGTGTAAGGATCAATACCGAAAGTTATTGGTTTAGTTTATATCTGTATTTTTTAGGGGTTTATCAGTTTAGTTTTATAAAAGATAACTTTTCAGTTAGCGGATTAACTGTTATCGAAGCAAACTTTTTGGTTAGCTGTGCCCACCACTGGAGACAAGAGAGTGCAGTGAGGAGTGGGTGAGACAGTGATACAAATGGGGTGTGAATAAATGAGAACAAAGATGAGAAGAGAGACACAAGAGAATACAGTGACAACTGAGGCATGACCAAAATATAACCTAGAACCATAAACTAACAAAATATCATTGCTAAACACAGAGAGAAGGTCAAATACAGGTGTATGCAAAGGTTTGGGGACCCCTGATGATTTCCATGATTTTCCTTTATCAATCATTTTGATGTCTGGATCAGAAATTTCAGTTAAATATATCATATAGCAGATAAACAGTGATATTTAAAAGAGAAATTAAGTTTCTATTTTTTACAGAAAGTGTGCAATAATTCTTCTAACAAATTTAGGCAGGTGCATAAATTTGGGTACCCTTTTCATTTTATTGATTTGACGACATTTAGCACTAATTATTGGAACACAAAATTGGTTTGGTAAGCTCATTGACCCTTGACCTCCTTGCACAGGTGAATCCAATCATGAGAAAGGGTATTTAAGGTGGCCATTTGCAAATGTTTCCCCTCTTTGCATCTATTCTAATGAGTGGCAACATGGGAGCCTCTAAACAACTCTCAAATGACCTGAAAACAAAGATTGTTCAACATCGTGGTTTAGGGGAAGGATACAAAATGCTATCTCAGAGATTTCAGCTGTCAGCTTCCACTGTGAGGAACACAGTGAGGAAATGGAAGACCACAGGCACAGTACTAGTTAAGGCCCGAAGTGGCAGGCCAAGAAAAATCTCAGATAAGCTGAAGTGAAGGATGGTGAGAAGAGTCATAGTCAACCCACAGACCTGTTCCAAAGACCTACAACATGATCTTGCTGCAGATAGTCTCTCTGTGCATCGTTCAACTGTACAGCGCACTTTGCACAAGGAGATGCTGTATGATGCTGTAATGCACAGGAAGCCTTTTCTGCGTACACACCACAAACAGAGTCGCTTGAGGTATGCTAAAGCACATTTGGACAAGCCAGCTTCATTTTGGAATAAGGTGCTGTGGACTGATGAAACTAAAATTGAGTTACACTGAGAAAAATAAGTATTTGAACACCCTGCGGTTTTGCAAGTTCTTCCACTTAGAAATCATGGAGGGGTCTGACATTTTCATCTTAGGTGCATGTCCACTGTGAGAGACATAATCTAAAAAAAAAAAAACAATCTGGGAATCACGATGTATGATTTTTTAATAATTTATTTGTATGTTACTGCTGCAAATAAGTATTTGAACACCTGTGAAAATCAGTGTTAATATTTGGTACAGTAGCCTTTGTTTGGAATTACAGAGGTCAAACGTTTCCTGTAGTTTTTCACCAGGTTTGCACACACTGCAGCAAGGATTTTGGTCCACTCCTCCATACAGATCTTCTCTAGATCTTTCAGGTTTGGAGTTTCAGCTCCCTCCAAAGATTTTCTATTGAGTTCAGGTCTGGAGACTGGCCAGGCCACTCCAGGACCTTGAAATGCTTCTTACGGAGCCCCCCCTTAGTTGCCCTGGCTATGTGTTTGGGGTCATTGTCATGCTGGAAGACCCAGCCATGACCCATCTTCAATGCTCTTACTGAGGGAAGGAGGTTGTTTGCCAAAATCTCGCAATACATGACCCCATCCATCCTCCCTTCAATACGGTGCAGTCATCCTGTCCCCTTTGCAGAAGAGCACTCCCAGAGTATGATGTTTCCACCCCCATGCTTCACGGTTGGGATGGTTTTCTTGGGCTTGTTCTCATCCTCTAAACATGGTAAGTGGAGGTGATTCCAAAAAGTTCTATTCTGGTCTCATCTGACCACATGACCTTCTCCTATGCCTCCTCTGGTTCATCCAGATGGTCACTGGTGAGCTTCAAACGGGCCTGGATATGTGCTGGCTTGAGCAGGGGGACCTTGCTGCCCTGCAGGATTTTAAACCATGACAGCATCATGTGTTACTAATCTAATCTTTGTGACTGTCATCATCATCATCATCATCATCTATTTTATTTGAGCAGAGGATAAGAAATACAGAAAACAGAAAAAAAAAAAAAAAAAAACCAGAAAACAATTTAACAATAACATAAAAAACAAAAAAACTGAATTTACTATTAACTCAGAACATTGAATCTGCTCAAAAAGGAGTGGGAGGAAGAAAACTTATTTAATCCCACCCCTTTATTCAAATTTAACATAAAGTGCATAGCTGCTTCCCGTCAATTAGATAGAAAATTAAGAAAATAATACATTTAAATACTTGTAATTCCCACAATAGATACCAACAGCAGCAAGAAAACAATACCAGTATAATAAACAAGCGACAAGCACATACCAACAACGGTAAGAAATCAACAATACCAGTTATGGCAAAGAAAACAAACATATGATGCTCATACCAACAATGGTAAGAAAACAACAATACCAATTACGGTAAGAAAGCAAACATATAAAAAACATACCAACAATGATAAGAGACAACAATACCAATTATGATGAAGAACCAAACATATGAAAGAAAGAAACATATAATGCACAAACCAACAATTGTGTGTGGTCCAAGCTCTCTTCTGGTCATTGACCAGGTCCTCCTGTGTAGTTCTGAGCTTTCTCAGAGTCATCCTTACCCCACAAAGTGAGATCTTGCATGGAATCCTAGACCGATGGAGATTGACTGTCATCTTGTGTTCTTCCACTTTCTAATAAATGATCATAACAGTTGTTGTCTTCTACCAAGCTGCTTGCCTGTTGTCCTGTAGTCCATCCCAGCCTTGTGCATGTCTACAGTTTTGTCCCTGGTGTCCTTAGACAGCTCTTTGGTCTTGGCTATGGTGGACAGGTTGCAGTGTGATTGATTGAGTGTGTGAACAGGTGTCTTTTATACAGGTAATAAGTTCAAACAGGTGCAATTAATACAGGTAAAGAGTGCAGAATAAGAGGACTTCTTAAAGAAAAATTAACAGGTCTGTGAGAGACAGAATTCTTGCTGGTTGGTAGGTGTTCAAATACTTATTTGCAGCAGTAACATACAAATTAATTATTAAAAAAAATCATATATTGTGATTTCCGGATTTTTTTTTTTTTAGATTATGTCTCTCACAGTGGACATGCACCTAAGATGAAAATTTCAGACCCCTTCATGATTTCTAAGTGGGAGAACTTGCAAAACCGCAGGGTGTTCAAATACTTATTTTCCTCACTGTATTTGGACATAACAAGGTGCAGTATGCATGGCTGAAAAAGAACACAGCATTCCAAGAAAAACACTTGCTACCTACAGTAAAATTTGGAGGTGGTTCCATCATGCTGTGGGGCTGTGTGGCCAGTGCAGGTACTGGGAATCTTGTTAAAGTTGAGGATAGCATGGATTCCAGTTAATATCAGCAGATTCTTGAGAACAATGTTCATGAATCAGTGACAAAGTTGAAGTTGCGCCGTGGCTGGATCTTTCAACAAGACAACGACCTTAAACACTGCTCAAAATCTACTAAGGCATTCATGCAGAGGAACAAGTACAATGTTCTGGAATGGCCATCTCAGTCCCCAGACCTGAATATTATTGAAAATCTGTGGTGTGATTTTAAGCGGGCTGTCCATGCTCAGAAACCAACAAACCTGAGATGTATTGTAAAGAAGAATGGTCCAAAATACCTTCAACCAGAATCCAGACTCTTATTGGAAGCTATAGGAAGTGTTTAGAGGCTAAACCAACAATAAGACTTTAAAATATGATCTGGCAGAAATTGGTAGCCAATGAAGGGATGCCAGAATGGCTGTAATGTGGTCAAACCTTCTACTTTGTGTCAAAAGTCTGGCAGCAGCATTCTGTACCAATTGAAGTCCTCGAATGCTAGATTGCGGCAGGCCAGAAAATAAAGCATTACAATAATCCAGTCTGGAAGAAATAAACGCATGTATCAAATTCTCAGCATCAGCCATAGACAGGATGGGACGAATCCTTGCCACATTTTGCAGCTCAAACAAAGCTGCCCAGACCTCCTGATGCACCCACACCTCCCCCAGCTCCTCCGGGGGAACCCCGAGGCATTCCCAAGCAAGCTGTGAGATGTGGTCCCTCCAGCGTGTCCTGGGTCTTCCTGCCTCCTCCCGATGGGACGTCCCGCACGTCCCATCGGGATGAGCCCCGGATGGGACAACAAGAACAGAAAATAAATGTCTACATGTGTTTTGTGGACTTGGAGAAGGCGTATGATCGTATGGATGGAGGGGGTCCCTTCTCAGGGCCATCCAATCTCTGTACTCCCAAAGCGAGAGCTGTGTTCAGGTGCTCGGCAGTAAGTTGGATTCATTTCCGGTGGAGATTGGCCTTCACCAGGGCTGCACCTTGTCACCAATCCTGTTTGTGATATTCATGGACAGGATATCGAGACATAGTCGGGGGGAGGAGGGTTTCCGGTTTGGTGGGCTCAGGGTCTCATCACTGCTTTTTGCAGATGATGTGGTCCTGTTGGCTTCATCGACTGGTGACCTCCAAGAATCACTGGATTGGTTCGCAGCCGAGTGCGAAGCGGCTGGGATGAGGATCAGTACCTCTACATCTGAGGCCATGGTTCTCAGCAGGAAACCGATGGATTGCCTACTCCAGGTAGGGAATATGGCCTTGCCCCAAGTGAAGGAGTTCCAAGTACCTCGGGGTCTTGTTCACGAATGAGGGGATGATCGAGCGTGAGATTGGCCGGAGAATCGGTGCAGCAGGGGCAGTATTGCATTCGCTCTACCGTATCGTTGTGACGAAAAGGGAGCTGAGCCAAAAGGCGAAGCTCTCGATCTACTGGTCCATCTTCGTTACTACTCTCACCTATGGTCATGAGTGTTGGGTCATGACCGAAAGAACTAGATCGCGGGTACAAGCTGTCACGGTTTCAGCCAGATCTGGGGTTTATTCTAGTTTTTCCCCTTTCTGTAGTTCGTTTCAGCTTTGATGTATTAATATTTATTTTCATCAGGAATTATTCTGTCATGTTTTTCTTGTCACTTTGTTCTGGATATGATTCACTAGTTATTTTGTTTTCTTCATATGGTTATTTTCTGTTTTGACTTGTCACTTTGTTTTCTTTGTTACTTTATACTTTTGCCATCCATTCTGTTCTAGTTGTTTTCAGTCATTGTTTATTAAGTTATCACTTGTTCCTCTTGGTTATTATATTTGATGTATTGTTGTGTCAGGATTTGTTCTGGTTGTTGTTTGGTCACTGCTTTTTCTTATGTTTTGTCTTACTGCCTTGTTTTTCTTAAGTCAGTTTGTGTTTAATGTCATTTTAGTATTTTGCTCCATGTCTCTCGTTCTAGTCTGTGCTGCCAGTTCATGTTTAGTTTAGTTCTCATGTTCATGCCTGCTTCCAGTTGTATTATGTTCTGCCATAGTTCCCTGGTTTCTCCTCACGCCCCTCTGAGTTCTGTTTCACTCTACACCCTGCACCTGCCTTCATGTCTTCATCCCTCACTTAATCACTCTGATTATGTTCTCTCTGCACCTGTCATGTGTCCCTGTCTCTCACTTTAATTCTGTCTGCTTTGTATTTCCTTTCTCTCACACTCTGTGCACCTGTTCACACATCTTTGTCTTTTCTTCTCTCCACCATGTACTCTCTTCCCTCACTGTCTTGCACAACATAGTATCTTTGTTCATTAGCCACGCCCCCTTTCTGGATCCTTCCTCTCACGTGCATCTTGTTAACACCACCTGTTCCTAATTTGTCCACATGCATATAAACCCTCACAGTGTCACAGTCCCTCGCCAGATTGTTGTCGCTTCCAGCACACTCTCCAGCCTTTTGTTCTCTGTCCTGATTAGTCTTGCCGTGTACCAGTTCCTTGCTTTGTGTTTTTGGCCGTCTTTTTGCCTCAGCCTATATGCCAGTGTTTGCCCGTGCATCAGACCCCTTTCTGGAGATGACTGCCTTTTTGCCTCACCCTGCTTGTGCCTCTGCTCCGTTTTCTGACAACCTGTGTACCGAACCTCTGCCCGAAATAAACATGACGACTTGTACCTCAAAGCCTGGTTTGGGAGTTTGTATTGTGGGTCCACCCGCTCCTGGGGTCGGACTGCCGGCCGACATGACACAAACGGCCAGAATGGGCTTAGTCAGGAGGGTGGCTGGTGTCTCCCTTAGAGATAGGGTGAGAAGTTCGGTCATCCGTGGGAGGCTCAGAGTAATGTCGCTGCTCCTTCGCGTTGAAAGGAGCCAGCTGAGGTGGTTCAGGCATCTGGTAAGGATGCCTCCTGGGCGCCTCCCAAAGGAGGTGTTCCAGGCATGTCCATCTGGGAGGAGACCCCGGGGAAGACCCAGGACAAGGTGGAGAGATTATATCTCCACACTGACCTGGGAACGCCTCAGGATCCCCCAGCCAGAGGTGGTCAATGTGGCATGGGAAAGGGAAGTCTGGGGTCCCCTGCTGGAGCTGTTGCCCCCACGACCCAAACCCGGAAAAGCGGTTGCAGATGAGTGAGTGACTAAAGAAAAATAAACATAAAAAAAACAGACCAAAAGGAAAGCCCGACACAGAAAACCATAACCCTGACCTGAACAGGGGCAAATGCTGACATGTTAGTATTCACAGCATTTTGTCATGAAGCTCTAAATTGAGCTCAGGTGCCTCCTGTTTCCAATGATCATCCTTGAGATTTTTCTGCAGCTTAATTGTACTCCACCTGGGGTAAATTCAATTGATTGGACATGATTTGGAAAGACACACACCTGTCTACATATCAGGTCCCACATTTGACAGTCAGAGCACAAACCAAGCATGAAGTCAAAGGAATTGTCTGTAGACCTGTGAGACAGGATTGTCTGGAGGCACAAATCTGGGGAAGGATACAGAAACATTTCTGTTTCTCTGAAGGTCCCAATGAGCACAGTGGCCTCCATCATTCATAAATGGAAGAAGTTCAAGTCCCCCAGGACTCTTTCTAGAGCTGGCCACCCATCTAAACTGAGTGATTGGGGGAGAAGAAAATTAGTCAGGGAGGTGACTAAGGTTCACCAACGCTCCCCATCCAACCTGATGGAGCTTGAGAGGTGCTGCAAAGAGGAATGGGCCAAACTGCCCAAAGATAGGTGCACCAAGCTTGTGGCATCATATTCAAGAAGATTTGAAAATGCAACTGCTGCCAAAGCTGCATCAACAAATGAGCAAAGGCTGTGAATTCTTATGTACATGGGATTTCTTTTTTTTATTATTTTTAATAAAATTGCAAAATTAAAAAGGATAGTTTTTCATGTTGT